>NC_056739.1:1160685927-1160860927 GCF_019279795.1 Protopterus annectens
GCTAGATCTCCCTCTATGCTCCAAAAGCTTACACAAGAAGCTTTTTCAATTACTGAACATTGGATGAAAATTAACCACCTAGCACTCAATGCCTCCAAAACTAAACTAATGGTATTTACCCCCACAAAAACTACTCCTCTCGATATGAACACACTCTCCATTACTAGTGAAAATAATTCATCCCTGGAACTGGTGTCTGAAACCAAGTTACTTGGTGTCCAAATTGACAACCAGCTTAACTTCAACTCCCATCTACAACTAAATATTAAAAAAAACCATCAAAAACTAGGCATGCTCTATCGTCAGAATCAGTACCTCACAAGCTCCTCTAAAATCACTCTCTCCTCTTCTTTTCTTATCCCCTCCCTTCTCTACAGAGCTCCTCTGCTAACCAATCTTCAGTCCTCTCTAAAAAAAACAACTTTCTTCCTGCTACAACAAAATCGCTAAGTTCGCAAACGGCCACAGGTCCTCCACCCACCACTGTTCCTCTCTCCAAAAACTAAACTGGCTTGAGCTACCTAATCAACTCAACTATACTCAGCTAACTTTAGCCCACAAGCTCATTCTCAACCCATCTCTCTGTCCCTCCCTGTCTTCTGCCTTCAGGATGCACCTACCCGATAGAGTTTTAAGGTCAAACAATCAAAACCTACTAGAAGTACACAAACCAACTCGTCCTCCAGGCAAAAACTTACTATCCTTTAACCTAGCCCGTCTCTGGAACTCACTCCCACCATCCATTCGCACCACTCCCAATCATTACATGTTCAAAAAATCTCTTCATATGTATCTAAGGTCCCAATGGGAATGCTCTTGCTCCCACCCCTCATAAAAATATGGTATTTACATCTTCTTTCACACTCATGTTACCTGACTGTACCTTATAAAGCTTATGTTCCTTACAAAATAACCACTCTGTATGTGTAAAGTAACATCACTTTTCTCTAAACTGTATTGTTTGAATGTTTCCTGAATTTTTGAACTCAAATGTTTGTATCTTTTACAATTGCATTATTTTTATTATCATGCTATTGTTTGTACCTAGTTTGTTTGTTTCTTGGAGCTTTTCTCCCCAGGACTCCATTGAAAACGGGTTCCTTTTGGCCCAATGGACTATCTGGTAAACCAACTGCAAATAAATAAATAAATTAGAAGATAAGGGTTGAAGTTCTGAGACTCTTCTAGCAGAGGTTATGACTACTAAAAAAAGAAGTTATGTCTTACCATAACATTCCATCTGTATTGTTGATCCTTGTTCAGTCATTACGTGTGGGTATCGGTGACGACCTCGGAACCGAGCCAGCCATCTTCCAAAGCTTGCGTCAGCTACAAACTCTCGAGCTAAAACTCTTACCCAGAATTCCCCTCTCCCTGCTACCTCAGATTGAGTTTGGAAGTCAAAAGAAGGTAAAGGCTACCTCTGGTCAAATGACCAGATAGAACCGGATGGTGAAATCCACTAGAAGCCACAGGAGGGGGAAGGAGGGAAGGTCATAATGACTGAACGAGGATCAACAATACAGATGGAACGTTATGGTAAGACATAACTTCTTTATCTGATATTGTTGATCCTCGTTCATTCCTTACATATGGGACAGATGCAGCTACCCTTATTCCTGGGAGGCTCTCACGGAAGGACATCCCTGAGCACCATAGAACCAAAAGATGCTCTTCCCCTGGAGGCCAAATCCAATTTGTAATGATTGATGAAGGTATGAGGGAGTAGCCAAAGTTGCAGCTGCACAAATGACATGTAAAGAGGCTCTGGCATGGAAAGCAGCAGAAGTTGCCCCCGACCTTGTAGAATGAGCCTTTATGGTAGTATGTAATGGAATATTACATTGTCTATAAATTAAGGTCACGCAGTCTTTCAACCATTTAGCCAATGTGACCTTAGCAACAGCACATCCTAATCTAGGTCCAGAATAGGGCAAAAATAACTGGTCTGATTTACGAGAGGTGTTAATCTGGTTCAAGTAGAAGTAAATTTGCCTGTGAATATCTAGGGTATGTAGGCAATACTCTCCTTTGTTTGAATGATTGGGAAAGAAAACTGGCAATTCAATGGTTTGATTAATGGACATTTCAGAGATCACTTTTAGCAGAAAGGAAGGATTAGTTCTCAATGACACCATCTCTATGAAAAATCAAATATGGACTCGATGCATAAGTCTTGAAGCTCAGAGATACGGCTGGCAGAAGTAATGGCAACCAAAAACAAGGTTTTCCATGACAAATATTTGAGGTCGCAAGAAGAAGCTGGTCTGAAAGATGGCATTGTCAAAGCTTGTAGGACCAATGACAGGTCCCATGGTTGAATAGGTTCTCTAAAAGGGGGTTTTAGACGATTCACATCTTTTATGAAAGTCTTGCATAACTTGTGTGACATAAGAGAGGAGTCTTGGACACCATCATGGAAATTAGATATTGCAGCCAAATGAATTCTAATGGTAGAGGCAGACAGACCGGATTGAAATAGGGTAGCTAGATACTCCAGTACTATCGTCAGACAAAAGGTAAATCTTTTCTACTTACTGAGATATGTAATATTAGTGGAAGACTTATGAGATGCAATAAGAATGTCACGTACTGGCAAAGAAAGATCATTCTGCCAGGCAATCAAGGGAATTGGAGGAGCCAAGCTGTGAGCTTCAGGCTGTTCAAGTTGGGGTGTAACAGATTCTGCGGCTGGGAGATCAACCCCAGTGTTGGATGGAGAATCCACGGTTGGATGGTGAGGCCAAAGGAAGGGGAACCAAATCTGACGAGGCCAATATGGTGCTATGAGGACTACTTTGCTCTTCAACTGGTGGGCTTTCTTCAGAAAAGTACAGTTGTGTACCTACCATAAATGTAGATGTTTGAGTGTATTCACTGTTGCAGTCATTACACTTGGGTTATTCTGCTGGCAGGCTACCCAGAGTCAGCCTGAATTCCAAAGTCTTGGTCCGGCGTCGGTTGCTGTCGCCTCTTCCCTGACATCAGTGCTCCAGGGGTATAAAAGATGCATCCAACGCCATTTTCGTCAGTTTTTCTTGCCCCAGATGTCAGGTGCCCCGAAAAGGGTAGGCTAAAAAAAACATTGTTTATAAAAGCATGCACTAAAATAAACAATACCTTCATCTACAAGCAAATACACCCCATAGGTTGTATAGGATAGAGAAGTACAGATAAGTCCCAGCAAAGAAAGGGGGATGGTGGGTGGGTAACCTGGACTGCAACAGTGAATACACTCGAACATTTACATTTATGGTAGGTACACAACTGTACTATGTTCATTATGTTTCACTGTTGCAGTCATTACACTTGGGTTGAATCCCAAAGCTGAGGTTGGGCGGCTGGGTCTAAATAGAATTAGGAGTGGCTATAAGGCCCTGCAAAACTGCAGTGGCAACGCCTACTCTGGATTTAGAGTAAAGAGGCAAGTGTTGGTGCTTAGTAAAAGTGTGCACTGAAGTACAAGTTGCAGCCTCCAAAATATCCTTGGTTGGTACTCCTCTGAGGAAGGCTGCTGAGGTGGCTGCTGCCCTGGTAGAATGTGGTCTAATGCATTTAGGCACTGATTTACCATGTTGTGAATAGGAGAAACGAATGCAGTGTCCTATCCATTTTGAAATAGTCTGCTTTGAGATAGCCCTTCCTTGTGATCCTGCAGCATATGACACTAAAAGTTGCTCAGTCTTTCTGAAAGCTTTAGTTTTGTCCAAGTAGAAGCGTAGCTGTCTGTGTATGTCCAAAAAATGCAGAAGTTTCTCCCCTTTATTCTGCGGGTTTGGGTAAAAGGTAGGCAAATGAATGGTTTGGTTAAGAGCCACACTGGACACTACCTTAGGCATAAATGTTGGGTTTGTCCTTAGAGAAACCCTGTCCAGATGGAAGATAATGAAAGGTTCCACAGCCATTAATGCCTGTAACTCTGAGACTCTTCTTGCTGAAGTTATTGCTAGGAGCAGAGCTGTTTTCCATGGCAAGGATTTTATCTCAGCTGTATTGGCTGGCTCAAAAGGAGGCAATGTGAGTTTTTCCAAAACAAAATTGAGGTCCCATGCAGGTATTGGTGCTTTCCTTGGAGGTCTTATGTTTTTGGCCCCCCTAAGGAACTGCCTAAGCAATGGATATGAAAAAAATAGGTGGGTCTGTATTGTAATAAGCTGAAATGGCAGAGGCATGGATCTTAATTGATGAGAAGGATAGGCCTTTGTCCAGCATCTCAGTTAGATATTGTAAAATCTGAGGAATATTTGGAACAAGCGTGTCAATTCCTTGTGCCTGGTTCCAAGCACAGAATCTCTTCCATTTTTCTGCATACGATTTTCTGGTGCTAGGCCTCCTCCAAAATAACATCCATAACCACTTTAGAGAGAATTGTATTCTGAGTGGTTATTGTATCTGCCATGCAGCTAGATTTAGAGTTCCGAGTTGGCTGTGCAGGATCTGATTGCTTTGTTGGGTCAGTAAATGAGGAATTTGAGACAATGTCCAGGTTGGGCCTTGGGACAAGCTCCTTAGGATTGGGTACCAGTGTTGGCGTGGCCAATCCGGGGCAATCAGTATAATTTGTGGCTTCTCTTGTCTGACCGTTAGAAGTACCTTGGGGAGGAGAGGCAATGGAGGAAAGGCATATACTGTAAGGTTGCTCCAGCTGAATGACAAAGCATCCACTTTCCATGCTTGTTTGTGATCAGTCCTTGTACAGAATCTCTGAAGTTGGCAGTTGTGAGGGGAGACGAAAAGATCTATGTCTGGGCATTTACATTTCCTTGTTATCATGCTGAAGATTTGTGGATCTAGTTTCCACTCATGAGGGTCCATGAGTTTTCTGCTTAGTTCGTCTGCCAGAGCATTTGTTTTTCCTGGCAGGAATTGTGCTTGCAGGTGTACTTGGTAAGTCAATGCTGTGTTCCACAAAAGCATGGCTTGTCTGCAGAGGGGGTAGGAATGTGTGCCCCCCTGCTTGTTTATGTACCACATGACTGTGGTATTGTCTGTCTTTATCAGCAGCTGTCCTGGATGAAGTAGGTCCTTGAAGGCTGTCAGGGCATTTTGTACAGCTAGCATCTCTTTTTGATTGATGTGTAGATGCCTTTGGCTTGGGGGCCATGTGCCCTGAATACATTTTCCTGCCATGTGGGCCCACAGGCATAATCTGATGCATCTGTTGTTAGTGTTTGCCTGGCTGTGGGTAAAGTGAATGGCTGTCCCTTGTTGTGGTGACAGGCCTGTGCCCACCATCGAAACTCCTGTTGCAGGCAGGGAATGAGAGAAATTAATGATTCCAGGCTGTGGCAATGTTGAGTCCAAACACTTTTTAGGTACCATTGTAGTTTCCTCATATGCAGTCTTGCATATGGAATTAGCAGAATGCAGGAGGCCATGTAACCCAGAGCCTGCAGAATTTTTCTTGCAGATAACTGGGTCTTTGTTGCCATGCTTTCGAAGTAAGAAGTCAGTTGCCTTTTTTGTCTGGCATGAGATAAGCCATCTGGACAGTTGTATTTAAGCTTGCACCCAGGAATATTATCTCGAGAGGGTACTAGTTTTGATTTCTTTTCGTTTACTGTGTACCCTAGGCAAATTAGTAATCTTTTTACAAACACCAGATGCTTTAGTAGAATGTCTTTGGTCTCTGCTTGAATAAGGCAGTCGTCCAAGTAGGGATATATTTGAATCCCTCTTTGTCTGCAAAATGCAATTACTGGTGACAGGCATTTTGTGAAGACCCTGGGCGTAGTAGATAAACCAAAGGGCAGTGCAGAGAATTGGTACTGCATTGAGCCAGCTATGAACCTGAGGTATCTTCTGCAAGATTGTCTGATTGGGACATGCAGGTATGCCTCTCTGAGGTCCAAAGTTACAAGCCAAGCCTTCATGCCCAGCATGGGCAGAAGCTGCTGCAGTCAACATTTTGAATTTATTTAGAATAGACAGGTCCAGAATTGGTCTCCATGCTTTGTCTTTTCTTGGTACTAAGAAAAGTCTTGAGTAAAATCCTTGTCCCTGCTCTTGTTGTGGTACTGGCTGAATAGCCCTCATGTCCATGAGAGATGAAACTTGGTTTTGTGCCTCTGTCCATTGATTGTGTGGCAGGTCTGGCATACCTTTTGCCTTTGGAAGGGTGTGAAAGTGGAACCTGTAGCCCTGAGAAACTATATTTAAGATCTATTTGTCCTGGGTGATCATGTGCCAATTTTGTGAAAAAAGTGTTAGCTTCCCCCCTAAGGGTGCTGCCAAAAGATAAATGCTTGGCATTGGCAGAGGGAAGTCAGTGGGACTATTTCCTATATGGCTGTGATTTGTCTTCTCCGCTTTTGGAAGTAGAAGCACCCCACTGTTTGGGCCTGTATTAGCCCTGGAGCTGTTGTCTGCCTCTAGGGCGTCTGTATCGGCCTCTTTGTGGCCTGTCCGACACGGGAAAGGACCAATTCTTAGAAGGCCAGTTCCTGCTAAATCTGGGTGGCTGTACCTGTAAGAAATCCTTCACTGTCTGCATAGATTTAGCTTTATCTTCCATTTTCTTCAGCATCTCTTCTGCCTTAACACCAAACAAAGTATCATGCTGTAATGGAGCATCCCATAATTTTGCTTTAACATGATCAGGCAGAGCTTGTTCCTTTAACCAAACATGCCTTCTAATGACAGAACCTGTTACAGCGGCCCTGCAAGAGGCCTCCAGTGAATCATAACCACATTGCAAAGTATGTTTTCCCACTTGTTCAGCTGCATGCAATAAATCCTGCAATTCCTTGTTCTCAGCACATTCAGAAGTTGTCAACATTTTCTGTTTTAACAGAGACATTAAGTATTGCTGATGTTTAAGCATATGAAACTGACAATTTAAAACCCTTACAGCCAAGGTAGCAGAAGTGTAAACTTTTTTTCCCCCATCTGTCCAGTGCCCTGGAGTTTCTATCTTAGGGGACAGGGTTTTTTGCAGTAGCAGCCTTGACCCCTTTGGGACCCTGAGAAATAGTTTATGGGTCAGCAGCAGGGTTTTTATATAGAAATTTATGAGAATCTGGAACCCTGTAGTATCTGTCTGGCTTAACAGGTGCAGGAGGTAAAGAGTCGGGAGACAGGCCAGACTCTGAAAATACATCTACAATGTCTAGAACAGGAGGAATAGCAAGAGGTCTGTGTTGAGGTAGTAAAAGAAAGTCTCTGAGCCTTTTCTTAGAATCTGAATAATCTTCCAGTGGAAATGCTCCCTCATGGTATGCAGGGTTTCCTCAAATGAGTAATCCTCAGGAGGAGAAGCTGAAGGAATAGATTCTTCAGCATCAGAATCCTCATAGGGAGAAATAGAGTATCCCTGTTCTGAAGAGGAGTCAGAGGAAATGGAAACCTGATCAGAGGAATCATATTCAGTGTCTTGCCTAGGCCTCTTATCAGGAGGGGGATGGGAACCCCTGATCAAAGTAATTAGGTCTTCAGCCATTTTGAGCATCTGTTTCTTAGGCATGGAAGTCTGTCCTGGAGAATGCTATACTTGTTTCCTTGTCTTTAAAACTGTTTTAGTCTTTGTCGTTGATGCTGAAGTTGGCTTGATATAAAGCTGTGTAGGTCTGAAAACACCCTCAGAAGCTGATGCCTGCTCTGCGGCTCCGGACCCATCTGAGGGATTAGTTTCCGAAGGCCCAATACCTTGAGTATCCAGAGGCCTAGCTGTCTCCACGTGGGAGTCGGAGGCGGCCTGTGGCTCTGAGGTAGCGGGTGTCAGGGGCTGTGAAAGCGCCTCACTGAGAACCAGCGACTGGCCTAGAAAAGGCTTCATTGTCGGTTTTGGACCTCAGATGCCAGTCCTTTTCTTTTTCCTTGCGGTTTTTATGAGCTCCGGTCGTCGGCTGTTCTGACGGCATTATGTAGTTAAACCTTCCGCCAAAGTAATGAAAAGCAAAATCGCACCAACGCTTAATAGTGCGTTGGTTAAATCTAGCACAAAAGCGACAACTAGCAACGTCGTGGTCATGGCCTAGGCAAGGAATACAGTAAGAATGAAAATCCTTATGAGGTATTTGCTTCCCACAAGAAATGCAATTGTTAACTTTTTCTGACATTGGTCTGGAGCAAGAAAAAAGTTTCCCCAACGGGTTACTTAGCTTTATAGAAGACTTCGGATCTGAAATTCAATTTCGAAAATCTCAGGAGTCGGCTGCTTTTGCTTCAGGCACCGCGCGGCAAGAAAAACTGTAGAAAATGGCGTCGGCTGCATCTTTTATACCCCTGGTGCACTGACGTCAAGAGGCGACAGCAACGGGCGCTGGACCAAGACTTTGGAATTCAGGCAGACTGCGGGTAGCCTGTCAGCAGGATAACCCAAGTGTAATGATTGCAACAGTGAAACACGATGAACATCTGGGGAATGAGGGGGAGAGGTGGGAATGCATAAAGTAGACCCGAGGGCCAATCGTGGACTAGAGCGTCCCTGGGTGACTGTCCTGGAGGGGGAATCAGGGCGAAGTAGTTGCTGCATTTGTAGTTGGCCGGGGATGCAAAGAGGTCGCAGCAAGGAAGACCCCAGCGGTTGAAAATCTCAGCCGTCATCAAGTCATTCAGGGACCACTCGTGAGGCTGTAGTATACACCTGCTGAGTCTGACTGCTATCACGTTGGAACTCCTGGGAATGTACGTTGCTAGAAGAAAATGGTTGGTAGCCATCGCCCAATGCCATATCCTCATGGCCTCTTGACAAAGTGGGTAAGATTTGGTTCCACCCTATATGTTGATGTACCAGCCCACCGCCATGTTGTCTGATTGTATCGCAATAGTTAACACAACGCTGAGCAAAAAACGACCTTTATATCACAAACACAAAGCTTTCAGGTATTACACCCTTTCTCAATGCTTTAACACAGGTTCACTTAAAAACAGCATTTAAATAGGAGCCATAAACCACATGACACACAGCCCAAACATCATGTGATAAAATTAACTTAATAAATGCATCAATCTAAAAATCATTACTAAAAATCAATACATGACCATAATATATAACAATTATATCAATATTTTAGTTATAAATAGTTAAAATATACAACATTACATTCGAAGTCTTACTTTAACTTTGTGCGCTGTAATTTAGCCAAAACAGGTTTTAAAGAGACAGAAGAGTTCAAACCTGGATGTTGATCTGCTGAAAATCTAATAATCCATTCAAATTCTCTGACCTCTAATAAATTTCCAATATCACCTCCTCTAGCAGATAGTGTAACTGTATCAATTACTCTAAATTTAGATCTATGACCTAAACCATGTGTACTAATGTGTTTAAACAATGCATTATTTCCACAAGCTCTTCTAATTTCAGCGTGGTGAATTCAGCCGTGGGTAAAAAGATTGATGAAATGAAGGGCTTGCATCAATCTACACTTACTTTTTTTCATAAGCCCTTTCAATTGAATCAAGCCGAAAAGGTAAATGAGCGTTCTAGTTCGAGAGGAAGGTCGACTACGAGGGAAATAGCACAGTCTACGAAACGGAAGAATAATAGTCCAGCAAAACAGATAAAAATAGTCCGAAGATAGTGGCAAGTTGTTTAAATCTTTCTGCCTTTGTTTTAGAGGCTGCATATTTCAGTTTGATGCGCAAAGGATTGGGGTTTATACCCACAGCAAGTGACAATATAGTGACTGCATTAGTAGATCTTAAACAATTTTCTAGAAATGTAAGTCTAAAGTTATTGTTTAAAAGTACTGGTTCTACACATTTGAGTTGTAAAAGACGTAGTACTTTTATTCCTGTTTATGTTCCTGTTATTACTGCGTTTCATGATTTATGTGAGAAAGATTTAAGACGTTAATATTCTGAGACTGATAGAAAGAATTTTAATTTGACTTATCCTGAGTTTGTAGCTCTAAAAGAGATGCAGGGAAATCCAAATATAGTCATTAAACAGGCAGACAAGGGGGGTGCCACTGTGCTAATGGATAGGGCTAAATAATTTTATCTGTTTCAAAATTAATACTAGACACTTCGGTGTTTAAAGTTATAACACACTTAGATGTTAAGAAATGTGTTAGTGATGTTAACATGTTTATTTATGACCTGCAGTTATCAGGAGATATAGATTTAGATTTATTTCATTATTTTACAGTTACATGTCCAACTATACCACAGTTATATGGCATACCGAAAATCCACAAATCTTGGCATGATCCACCTATGCGCCCGATAGTTTCGGGAAATGGTTGGATAATGGAGCCCATTTCTGTTTATTTATAGAAGCAACTGTATCCATTTTTATCTTCCTGTGAAACTGTGTTAAAAGATACAATAGATTTTCTTTTAAAATTAAAGCAATGGTATATAGCCTTTAATGATGTAAATATGAATAAGGATGTAATTTTTGTTACGCTTGATATTACTTCTTTATTCACTGTAATTCCTAATGAATATGGTATTAACTCCATACGTGAATTTTTGGTACATTCTTCGTCATTTACAGCCAGACATATAGAGAACATTTGTTCTCTATTAGATTTGGTGTTACATAATAATATTTTTTTATTCAATAAACAGCTTTATCTACAACTTTCCGGTGTAGCCATGGGCACACCGGTAGCCAATACATATGCAAATTTGGTTTTGTACCAATGGGAAAAACTTTATGTATTTAATGGGAAAGAATTTATAAATCCTAATGTGTGCTTTTATCAAAAATTTGTAGATGACTGTTTTTTGATTTGGAAGGGGTCCTCTAGAGATTTACATGAATATTTATGCTATTTGAACAATACAACTAGTTTCTTAGAATTTAAAATGGATTGTTCCGATAGTTTGATAAACTTTTTGGATGTTAGTATAACTTATTGTGATGGTGTAATAAATACAAGTGTCTATAGAAAGGAAGTTAATGCAGGGAGGTATTTGCATGGGTCCAGCATGCATGCCCCTCATGTTTTCAAAAGTATTGTTAAGGCACAATTCAGTAGGATTAGTAGACTTAATACCGATGATTTACGATTTTTGGAACAGCTAGATGAAGTATACAAAGAATTTTTAGATAGTGGATATGATCCTGATATTCTGCCTGATATTAAGACCCAAGTAATAACGAACAGGTAGACCACCTTTATACCTATATTTTTGTCTAATGGTGAACATAAAAATAGTAGCTTTAGTGATGTTAGTAGGGAAGGGAAGCTTAGATATATAACCTCATATAGTACTAGGACAAGATCAGTAAGGAGTATTATTAGTAAATATTGGACAGTACTAATGGCAGCCAATGAAATTAGGGCAATCTTGGATGATAAACCCAAGTTTGCTTATAAAAACATGAAAAAGTACAGTTTTGTACCTACCATAAATGTAGATGCCCGATAGGTATGCATCTGCAGTCATAACATATGGGTTGTCCTGCCTCAGGCAGCCCTTCGGTCGGCCGGATTCCAAAGTCTGGGTCTGGCCTCGGCTGATGTCGCACTTCACCTGACATCATAGCTCCTGGGGTATAAAGGCATCAGCCGACGCCATTTTCCTCAGTGTTTCTTGCCCCAGATGCCAGGTGCCCTCTAGGAAGGCTAAATTTGGATAAAAGTAGAAAATTCCAAACAGTAGAAATCAAACAGTATATATACATACAAACAAATACACCATAATAGATTCCCCCAGCTAGCTAAGAAAGGGGGTAAGTACCCTAGGAATACCACAGAGGGGAAGGAGGGTGGGTAATCCTGACTGCAGATGCATACCTATCGGACATCTACATTTATGGTAGGTACAAAACTGTACTATGTCCTTCAAGGATGCATCTGCAGTCATAACATATGGGTAGAATACCATAGCCAAACTGGGGGAGGAGGCACTAAGATAATGATGGTGTAGTCAAGATCCCTTGTAAAACAGCAGTTGCAAAACCTGCTCGGGATCTGGAGTATAAAGGAAGATTGTAATGCTTGGCAAATGTATGCACGGAGCTCCAAGTAGCAGCTTCTAAAATGTCTTTGGTAGCCACCGTGAGGAAAGCTGTAGTGGTGGCTGTAGCTCTTGTGGAGTGAGGCCTGATATTTTCAGGAGTTGTCTTTCCATGAAAAGAGTAGCAGAATCGAATGCAATTTCCTATCCATTTTGAAATTGTCTGTTTGGAAATTGCTTTACCTTGCACTCCTGTTGCATATGCTACCAGAAGCTGGTCAGTTTTTCTGCTGTTCTTAGTTCTGTCCAGATAGTAGCGCAGTTGTCTGTGTACATCCAAAGTGTGCAGTCGTTTTTCCCCCCTGTTCTGTGGGTTAGGGAAGAACGTAGGTAAATGAATAGCTTGGTTCAAGGATACCCTGGATACCACCTTTGGCATGAAAGTAGGATTGGTTCTCAGAGACACTCTATCCTGGTGAAAGATAAGGAAAGGCTGCACTGCCATTAATGCCTGTAACTCGGATACCCTTCTTGCTGAAGTGATTGCTAGAAGGAAGGCAGTTTTCCAAGATAAGAACTGTAAGTCTGCTGATGCTGCTGGTTCAAAAGGGGGAAGTGTTAATTTTTCCAGCACAAAATTGAGATCCCATGAAGGCAGAGGTGGTTTCCTTGGAGGTTTTACATTTTTGATCCCTCTTAAAAATTGTCTGAGGAGAGGGTGAGAGAAGATAGGAGGATCCATGTTGTACTCTGCTGAAATTGCTGAAGCATGAATCTTAATGGAAGAATAGGACAGGCCATTGTGGAACAGTTCTGCTAAGTATTCTAGGATATGTGCTAGGTTTGCCAGTGTGACATTTGTTCCCTTTGATGCGCTCCAAATGAGGAATCTCTTTCATTTGGCTGAGTATGTTTTCCTTGTGGAGGGTCTGCGAGCCTCCAGGATAATGTCCTTGACCCTCTGAGATAAGACAGGATGGTTTTGTTTTATGCAATTTTCCAGGCAGTTAGCTGCAGCGTTTTCAAGTTTGGATGCAGGGTCTTGTAGTTGTTCTGCGTTAGAAGTAAAGGCCATAGAGGTAGAGGCCATGAGTTCGTCCGAGACATGCTTCTCAGTAGCGGGTACCAATGCTGCCTTGGCCAGTCTGGAGCTATCAGAATTACCTTTGGCTGTTCCTCCCTGATCTTCAGTTGAACTTTGTACATCAATCCTGACCCTGCCATTGGAAGTGTTCCCTCACTGAGTGAAGAGTTTTCCCAAATGAAAATTCTTCGGGGGGGGGGGGGGAGGCAGAAGGAATGGAGTCTTCTGCATCCGAATCCTCATAAGGTGAGTATGGTCCTTCCTGATGGTCTGATAAATCTGATCCATACGAGGAATAGTCAGAGGAGAGAGGTTCAGTCCTAGGCCTTTTTTCAGGAAGGGGATGTGAGGCCCTGTCTGGGTGAGGTTGGGATCCCCTGATCAGAGAAATAAGGTCCTCAGCAAGGCTGAGAATCTGAGAACTTGAGGAAGGTCTGTGAGAGGGAGCTTTTGCAGGTAAGGCCTTGGAAAGTTTAGCTGCTTTAGCCCTGGAGAAGGCCTTAATAGACATAGAAGCAGGGGGCCTAGCTGCCCCACGTGCAGGAGTAGAGATGTCCAACGGAATGGTGTCGGACAATTCTTGTGTGCCTGCTTCTTCGGTAGGAATTTCTGTAACCGACTCAGCCGGGGCCTCTGAGGCCTCGGTTGTCGGAGGTATGCTTGCGGCCGAAGGAAGAACCGAGGACTCTGTTTCAGCCGAAACCGAGACACTCGCGGTATGCCTAACCGTGGTTTCAGCCGAAACCGCGGGCCGCGAGTGTCGGTCCTTTTCCTTGCGTTTTTTGGCTAAATGTGTAGTCGTAGTCTCCGACGGCATTTTATATGCAAAAGCAGGACCAAAAAACTCTTCAGCAAACCCAGACCGACGTCTAAGTGTCCGTCGGTTGAAGGAAGCACAGGCTGAACAAGCTGATACGTCGTGGTCTGGGCCTAAGCAAGGAAGGCAGTAAGAGTGGAAATCCTTATGAGGCATTTGTTTCCCACAAGTTAAACAATTATTTACTTTGTCTGACATCGGCTGAGGCAAGAAAGAGTCCCCAACGGGGTACTTAGCTTTTTTAGAAGTCTTCGGTAGCTGAAATCTCTGGATCTGACCTACCGGCACTTGCAAACAGCTTCTGCTTTGGGCACCGCGCGGCAAGAAAGACTGAGGAAAATGGCGTCGGCTGATGCCTTTATACCCCAGGAGCTATGACGTCGGGTGAAGTGCGACATCAGCCGAGGCCAGACCCAGACTTTGTAATCCGGCCGACCGAAGGGCTGCCTGAGGCAGGACAACCCATATGTTATGACTGCAGATGCATCCTTGAAGGACATCTATAAAGAGCATGTTATGCTATAAAGATTTTAGAACGGTAGCTGATTTTACTTGTGTTATAAGAAAGAAAGGTACCTCTATATGTGGTAATTGTAGTTGTGATGACATTCTATGTGGGTCATCTGATAACAGTAAATTTTTGCACCCATTAACACATAAGGAATTTACATTTGATATTTCGGCCACATGTAATACAAATAATGTGGTTTATTTAGCAACGTGCATAGTATGCTGTTCATTTTATATTGGAAAAACTACTAGGAGATTAAAAGAACGCATAATAGAACACAAGTCTGAAATTAGAAGAGCTTGTGGAAATAATGCATTGTTTAAACACATTAGTACACATGGTTTAGGTCATAGATTTAAATTTAGAGTAATTGATATTGTTACACTATCCGCTAGAGGAGGTGATATTGGAAATTTATTAGAGGTCAGAGAATTTGAATGGATTATTAGATTTTCAGCAGATCAACATCCAGGTTTGAACTCTTCTGTCTCTTTAAAACCTGTTTTGGCTAAATTACAGAGCACAAAGTTAAAGTAAGACTTCGAATGTAATGTTGTATATTTTAACTATTTATAACTAAAATATTGATATAATTGTTATATATTATGGTCATGTATTGATTTTTAGTAATGATTTTTAGATTGATGCATTTATTAAGTTAATTTTATCACATGATGTTTGGGCTGTGTGTCATGTGGTTTATGGCTCCTATTTAAATGCTGTTTTTAAGTGAACCTGTGTTAAAGCATTGAGAAAGGGTGTAATACCTGAAAGCTTTGTGTTTGTGATATAAAGGTCGTTTTTTGCTCAGCGTTGTGTTATTTATTGTATCGCAATAGTCCCAGACGGCAGCAGGGGATGGAATGCTTGCAACGCCAGAAGCACTGCCCTCAGCTGTAGAACATTTATATGCATATGGGCCTCCATTTCGAGCCAAGTACCTTGGACTGTCTGTCCCTGACATAGCCCCCCCCCTTCAGGGAGGCATCTATGGTCACTGTAGCCTTGGGCTGTTGGGGGGAGAAGGGGCGAGACTATTGTGACGGGCTGTGGGCCACCCACCAATTTAAATCCTGCTTGCACCTGTGAGTTACCCGAATCTTGGCTGAAAGAGGGTACTGAAAGGGATACCATTGTGTGAGCAGTAGCCATTGTAGAAGCTTCATGTGAAACCTGGCCAGGGGGACAATGGAGATGGAGGCTGCCATGGAACCCAACACCTGTAGAACAGAGTGAGCTGTGAATTTCTCCCTTGAAAGGATTGGGAATCAGTTATTGCTTTATCCTTAGAAGCCTGTGCTCTGGTCTGAGAAGGGGTGAGATTGGATTTTTGCCAGTTTATGGTTATGCCTAGCCTTTCTGCAGAGAGGAGAGAGTATGCCAGGGCCTCTTCCAATACATGTCTGGTGGGGGCGGAGATGAGCCAGTCATCTAGATATGGAAACACCTGGAATCCTTGTAGTTGCAAGTGAGCTGTGAAGACTGCCATGCACTTTGTGAACACTCTGGGGGCTGTAGAGAGTCCGAAGGGCAGTACTCTGAACTGATAGTGACTGGCTCCCGCACAGAAGCGAAGGAATTTTCTTGATGGTCTGTCCACTTTTATGTGGTAGTACGCATCTTGAATATCTGTCGAGCACATCCAATCATCTTTTTCCAAAAGCGGAAGGATAGACTGTATTGTGACCATCCAGAATTTTTGTACTTTTACAAACTTGTTCAATACACTGAGATCCAAAATTGGACTCCAGTCTTCTTTGGCACCAAAAATAGTCTTGAGTAGAATCCGGATCCTATCTGGTCTGGAGGGACTATTTGGATAACTCTTTTTCTTAGCAGTTTTGAAATCTCTAAAGCTGCTTCTTCCCTTTGACTGGGTGGAACATCGGGTAAGTTTGTAAGGGAGCGGGACAAAGGTCGAAGGGAATATGATAACCTCTGGTTATTATCCTTTGTACCCAAGTATTGGTGGTGATGGTTAGCCAGGCAGAAGAGTACAAAGAGAAACTACCCCCAACCACTTCCAGAGGAAAGCAGTTGGGCCGCTCTTCAGGAGCGCTGGTAAGATTGGCCAGGGAAAGAGGCCCTGAAACCCTGGTTACACAGACCCCCTTTGCCCCGAAAAGGGAGTCTTCCCTGTGAGTTTCCCCCTCTGCCTCTAGGGGAGAACTCAGCTTGTGTGTCACGGAAAGGACCCTGAGACTTTTTGTATCATATCTTTCCACTCTTCTGGTTTCTGGAGAAAGCCCGTTGAGGGGAAGAATAATGGACACCCACAGCAGAAAGAGTCTTACCGTCCTGTTCACATCTGGCCAGTGTGCTTTTAACCTTGGGTCCAAACAATGAAGAGGCTTCGATGGGAGCACTGAGAAAGGAAGCCTTGAAGAGTTCCGTGAAATTACACAAGCGCATCCAGGCATGTCGTCTCAGAACAATGCCTGAACTCGCTGCTCCTTCTAATGCATGAGATATCAGGCGCATGGAGGAGTTAGATATTGATTCAATGGTGGCTAGCTGAGAGGCCACTTTGTCACGGATCTCATCAGACACAGCACCAGCCAAAGTTTCAGAGAGCTCAGAAATTAAATCTCTTTGAAGCCTGGTAAAGTGTGTCATATAGTTCAGGGACCTGATTGCAAAGGCCGCTGATGCAAAAGTATATTTCCCTATTCTGTCCAGAGCCCGGGACTCTTTGCTGGGCAGACGGACAGTCTGGCTTTCTTCTTCCGCCAGGTCCTTTTTAGTTGTGGCCGCCACCACCAAAGCATCTACAGGAAGACCTTTGGATCAGTGGGGATCAGTAGCAGGAGGGGACAAAATTTATCTGGCCTCTGGGGAATGGCCTCAAAGGTGTCAGGAGCCTTCCACGCACGCTGCATGACGAGCCGGACCAGTTCGTCAGCAGGTGGAGTAACCCAGGAGGTAGGGGGCCAGGGGAGAAAGGCCTGCAGGAACTCAGACTCTTCAGAGGTCGGGTTTGAGGGCTGTCAGTCACCTCTCTGTTTAAGAATTTCAAGAATATCACCAAAGGATACCTCAGAGGGTGAGCGAGTGGACCCTTCCCCATCATCAAAGTCTGTGTCTTCAGTAAGGGGTGTGCTTCCTCTTGCACGAGCTCTTTTTTGATGAACTTCCTCAGAGGGAGAAGCTGGGGAAGCCAGCGCAAAAGGGGTCTCCTGTGGGAGTACATCCTGAGGCCCTTGCACTCGGTGTCCGCTAGGAGCGACTTGTGTAAATTGCGGTCCAGAGGAAGGCGGTGAGAGTGATAGCACAGGATCACCAACTGACGCCAGAGCCTTCTCTATTAGCTGGAAGGCCGGTCCACCTGAAGAGGGGTGAGTGCCCAGGGCAGGGGCCACCCCTCTCCTAAGTGGCTCAGCCTGCCGACTCAGAGTCCCTGGATGGCTGTAAGACACCAAATTACGTACGCCACAGCTGACATCCTGGGTCATAGCAAAACTCTCCTGCCACAAAGGCAACTATGGTTTCTTACTGAGGTCCATACAGGGAACCGCAGAGGGGAAAGACTGCGCTATATCAAGGGGCTTCAAAGGCAATGAAGGAGGAGAATAAGTAGGGGTCCTTGGTAAAGGGTGATCACCTCCCGAGGAAGGATAGGTCCTGGGGGGCGTGATACCTCTGGACAAAAGCACTTGATCCACAAGATGCAACACGTCGTGTTCAGAGAGGCTTCTAGTGGATTTCACGGACACGGCTGAGGGGAGAGTCCGGTCAATCCAAAGACGAGCAAGCTGGGTGCTCACCTCGGAGGTCTGCACTGAAAACAACAGGACTTTAAAGGACTGAACTACAGGTGTCTGCACCGAGGAAATCATCGGTGCCGAAGTCATGGTCTGCATCGACGATAAGGTCGGTACCGAAGTGGTTGTCGGTGCTAAGGCTGGAACCAAAAAAAATCAGTGCCAATAACTGAATGTTCGGTACTGAGAGGGTAGTAGGTGCCGGGTAAGTTGTCGGAGCCAAAAAGGCAATGGGCGTCGAAAAATCCATCGACGTCATGATAGTCTGCATCGACTGGACAGTCGGTGCCGGTAAAGAAGTCTGAACCGAGGAGCCCCTCGGTACAGATATGGTAAAGGGCACGCTAGTCGGTGCCAAAGTCACAGATGTCTCCAATGGCCTTGGTGCCGAAGGTCTAGCTACTGAAAGCAAAACTGGAAAGCTTAGCTTTCTTGGGTATCAGTTCCTGGGGGTCCCCACACGGGACGAAGGAAGAGACTTGGCCTTTATATGTTCATCACTCTTTTTCTTATGGGATCATGGAGGGGTTGAAGCCTCCGACCCAGAAATAGCCTCTGAAAAAGGAGATTTAAGTAGCTCCATCAATATTAATTTATTTCTTCTCTCAATCAACGTCCTGTTAGAGAAATTCTTACAAATCCCGCAGGGCGGGTCAACTGTTAAAAGAGACGCACAGGGAATGTGCATATGAAGTAGGTAATTTATGGCCACAATCTAAACATCTTTTAAATCCTGGACTACCTTTTTTATCTGCCATGTTAGAAAAAAAGAAGGAAACCCAGAAAAAAATACCAGCAATGGTACAATAATTACCTGAAAGTAAGAATGAAAGGAAGTTTACCAACGATGGTAAAAAAAGAAATTACCTCGCGGTAAAGGTGGAGTAAAGGAATAGAAAAAAATTCAAGAAAGGATAGTCGTTAAATGCAATAAGGTAAGAGAAAACTATCTAAAAACTTTTCTGTGAGAAAAGGCTGTTTTAGAATTTAGAATGAAGAAAAATACTGTACTTAGCTCAAGGGAAGTAGCTTGACACAACCGAATGGCGATGTGGCAAATTAAATCTGAGGTAACAGGGAGAGGGGAATTCTGGGTAAGAGTTTTAGCTCGAGAGTTTGTAGCTGATGTGAGCTTGGAAGATGGCCGGCTTGCGATACCCACACATAAGGAATGAACGAGGATTAACAATATCAGATAGTTTTCAAAGTTAAAAAATTTAGTTCACACTTCGCTGATGGTTCATCAAATGGAGGTTGAGTCAAAGTTTGTTAAACTAAATTCAAATCCCACGATGGCACTGGATCTTTAAAAGGGAGTCGAAGAAGAAAGATGCTCCTTATAAAGGCCTTACAAAGTTTTGAAGAAGCTAAGGTGGAACGGTTTACTTCTATGTGAAAATTAGAAATGGCAGCCAGCTGTACTTTAATAGTCCAGGCACTAGCCTCTTCATTAAAAACTGTAGCTAAAAACTCAAGAACTGTAGGTACTGGTGCTGAAAAAGGATCAATGTCTTTCGGTTGTGCAAAAAAAAAAAAAAATTTTCCATTTACTTATGTAAATCCTCCTAGTGGTGCATGGTTTATGGGAAGACAAAAGAATGTGACGGACAGGGGAGGAGGGCCTGGGTTGGACAGGGGAGGAGAGCCTGGGTTGTCTAGCTATCAGTGGAAGTGGAGAAACCATGCAGTCAACTTTAGGCCTAAAATGTCCCAGTGATTCATGTCTATCGGGTGAGACAAGATGTCTGGAATTGATTCCAAAATTCATGGTGAGTGAACTAGATGAGGCCAAAGAAAGGGGAACCAAATCTGACAAGACCAATAATGGGCAATGAGGATGACTGTGCTCTTCATTTGAGATGCTTTCTGGAGAAACTTGGGGATTAGAGGAGTTGGGGGGGATTAGGCACACAGGAGATGGGGCAGCCAAATTTTGGAGGAGAGCATCTCTTAGTTATTCTCCCGGTGGGGGATCAGGGCAAAGAACTTGATGAGCTTGTTGTTGACGGTAGATGCAAAGATGTCACAGCAAGGTTGGCCTCATTGCTGTAACATCTTTTCCATAATTCATGTTTAGAGACCACTCATCAGGCAATAAAATAGAACTGCTCAACTTGTCTGCTACCCCAAATGTGCGCTATCAGAAATTGACAACATGAGATCACCCACTTCCACACACACACAGCTTCTCAACACAAGGGGTGAGATCTGATTCCTCCTTGCTTGCAGATGTTTCAGACCACTAATATACTGTCTGTCTGAACTGCAACAGTCCTAGAAGGAAGACAGTCTTGGAAGGTCTGCAACATTAGGAGTACTGCTTTCATTTCTAGGACATTGATAAGCATGCTGGCCTCTTCAGGGGACCAGGTGCCTTTGACCGTCTTTTCCAAGAAGTGCCCCCCATACCCAATTATGGAAGAGTCCATGGTCACTATCGCCTTGGGCTGAGGAACAATGAAGGGGTGGCCTTGTAAAATCTGATCTGAGTAAATCCACCACAAGAGGTAATATTTGCATACCTGAGTTATTCTGATTCCGGTGGACATAGGATGGTGCAGAATAGACTACCGAGTTGCTAGAGTCCACTGAAGAATTCTCATATGGTATCTTGCTAACAGAACTGAAACTATAGCAGTCAACATTGACCCAAGGCCTGGAGAATCAATCGAGCTGATAGAGAATAATTCTGTATTATCTTTTTGATTTGAAATCAAATAGTCTGTACCCTTGGTAAGGGAAAGGAGGCTGTCAATGATAATGTATTGAACAAGGCCCCCTATGAACTCTAATCCTTAAGATGTTTCTAGCTGAGATTTGTTGTTACTGATGGTAATTCTCAGGTGAGAGCACAGCTGGAGCACATAATCTTGTGCTTTACAGAAGATGCCTGGTTGGAGCAGTTATGAGCCAGTTATCCAAGTAACGAAATACCCGGAATCCCTGCAGTCTTAAGTTAGCTACAACTACTTCCATGCATTTGGTGAACACCCTGAGAGCTCTGGTGAGGCCAAAGGGCAGAGCTCTGAATTGGTAATGACTAGCTCCCAGCCACAAGTACAGATATCTTCTGGATCACCTGTTCATTTTTATATAATAGTACGCATCCTGAAGATCTACTGAGCATATCCAGTCATTCTTGGGCAGGAAAAGCAAAATGGACTGAACTGTGACCATCCGGAGCTTCATGTGCTGAACGGATGTGTTCAGACTGCTGAAATCCCAAATTGGTCTCCAGTCCCATTTTTTTGGGGGCACACAAAAAAAATCTTGAGTAGGTTTCAGACTGTTTTTGGTCTGAGGGGACCTCTTGGATGACTTTTTTCTAGCAACTTTGTTTTTTACTTCTAGTGCTGCTGTTTTCCTCTGAATGGGTAGAACATTGGGAAATCTGTTTACTGTTAAGGGGGGGTATTGTATAACCTCTGGAAATAATCCTCTGCACCTATGTATCTTTTGTAAACTCTAGCCAGGCTCTCTGGGTGCAGGGATAGACCACCCCCAACCTCCTCCAGAGGTGGACACTCAGGCCTCCTTTCAGAAGCACAGGAAGGGTCTGCCAGAGAAAGCATCTCCAGATTCTTGGTTCTACAGGCCTCCTCTGCTGTGAGGGGAGCATCTTCCATTAGAGTTCCCCTCTCTGCCCCAGGAGGGAACTATCTCCACATGGTTAAAAGAAAGGACCCTGGGACTTTCTGAACCATATTTTTTGTCCACCTCATTGATTCCCAGAGAAGATTTTTTTGAGGAGTCAAAAAATATATGCCCACTGCTGACAGGGTCTTACCATCCGGGTGACACCTGGATAGTGTGTCTTTAACCTTGGAGCCAAACAAAGAAATTCCATCAAAGAAAGCACCGACGAAGGAAGACTTTAAAGGCTCCACAAAATCACATAAGTGCATCCAGGCATGTCTCCTAATGGAAATGTCTGACCCACCACCCTTGAGATACCTTCAGTCGCATGAGAAATGAGCCTCATGGACAAATTTGAAACAGACTGTAGGGTTGTGAGGCAATGGAACTCTCTGCAACAGAAGTTATGGTTCCAGAGAGGGATTTAAGTTCCTTAATCAAATCACTCTGCAGTCTGGCGAAGTGTGCCAAATAATTCAGCGACCAAAGTGCAAAGTTTGCTGAAGCATATACATGCTTTCAAAATCTGTCACCCTGATAGGGGGATGAACAAAGGGACTCTGTTCTGTGAGTTCCTTTTTTTGTGGCCACCACTATGACCATGGCATCAACCAATACTCCTTTATTCCAAAACTCCCTGATAGGGGGATGAACAAAGGGACTCAATTCTGAGAGTTCTTTTTTTTGTGGCCAGCACTATAACCATGGCATCAACCAATACTCCTTTATTCCAAAACTCCCTACCTTTGGCTGGTGCCAGGATCCTGTCTAGTCTCTTGGGAGAGATCAAATTGATGAGGTCGTCAGGAAGCAGAATCACCCAGAGGACAGATGAGCCAGATGCAAAGGGCTCCTGTTGGTGGACCAGCCACCCCTATGCTTGAGGATCTCCAGGACATCCCCAAAGGATCAGTCATCAGACGGTGATCTTGGGGACCCTTCCCCCTCATCAAAATTGGTATTTTCCATGACAGACTCTTGAGGAGAGGCTAAGTACCTCCTTTTGCATGTTCTCTTCGTAGAGACTTTTTTGGCAGGATGTTCCAGAGAATTATTAGAAGATATGAGCACACCTTGGTGGGTAGCCTGGAGACTTTGGACTGGCTGTCCCTGCAGAGCAGAATGTTGAGGTTCAAGACACAAAGACAGATGAGTTTTGGAAGAAGGATTGGGGGGGGGTGTCCTTCCTCTAGGAGCAGAGAAAACTTTCTCCACTACCTCAAAAGCAGAATGCCCCGGAAAGAAAGAAGCAGACAGTCCTGAGAAGACATCCTTCTGGATTGTTGGCTCCTTCTGACCCAAAGGCAGAACACTAGAGGCAGGGGTCATAGATGAGCTGTACAATGCAGGAGAGACTGCTTCGACAACTTTGGGGTAGACTCCAACACCCCCAGATCCGGCAATGATGCTATAGCTCTGAGAGTCATCTGGTTCCAACACGCTCGGAGCTGGTCCACTAAGAGATGGTACTGGAGTGGAAGATATAATAACGATCTTCGTATCAGACATGGATGGCTCCGGAATTCTCAGAATCAAGTGCCCTGAAACGAAAGGTCGGATTGGAGAAGGAGCCAAAATAGGTGGAGAAGTACTGATAAAGGTGTCCGGACCTGATGAGGTAGGAGCCCTAAGAACTCCCATTTGAATTTGTGTGGACAGAAATGTCCTCATTATCTTATCCTCATCAGCTTTCGTCAAGATTCTGGACAAACGAGAAGAGGAAGCAACTGATGAGGTCCTGGAATGATAATGTCTCTCTAGGAAAGGAGATGGAAGGCAGGAGGGTATGGGATCTAGAGAGAAAACATATTGTGTCCGAGTGTGTGGAATCAGGCAATGCAGATTTGGCAACAGAAGCTGTTGGATCCAAGAGCTTTACCTTTGGATCCAATGAAGTTGGATCCGATAGTTTAGACAACTTAAGAGGTGGTTCTGCACTAGGATTAAAGGCCTTACATAATTCATAAGACACATTCAAATGGGCAGGAACTAGACAGTAAATGCACAAATCATGAGTGTCTGAAAAAGGAATTTTGTGGTCACAGGCTTTACATTTCTTAAAACCCTGATGTTTTTTTCAGCTATTCCGGGGATAAGAAAGGGAATTTTTTTTTTTTTTTTTTTTTTTAAAGAAAGAAAGAAAAGAAGAAAGATAAAGTGAAAAATGATCAATGATGGTAACTGAAAGAGCTACTGTAAAGGTGTAAGAAAGGAAAGAAAGTACCAACAATGGTAATAGCAGCTTACGCCAAAAAGTGGAGAAAGGGTAAGAGAGGACTATTACAGAGTATGAGGAAAAGGCTAAATATATATAGAAATCTATGTTTTACTCAAACTAACACCAAAGCTCGAGAGCTAAAAGCGACCACATCCATACGCGAAAGCACGAAACGAAATATGAGGTATGGTGGAGGGATTAGGGCATTATGGGTAAGGGAGGAGCTTGAGAATTTTCAGTATCCACTAGCTGTAAAAAGCATGTTACCTGCTATTCAAAATACTTAACAGGAACCTAGTTTGCCATTGACACCAAAACAGGGGCAATTATCAACTTACAGGGGTAGTTGAAAGCCATTACCTTTGGGCACAGAGTAAGAACTTGAAGTTTAATGCCAGTAAAACCAAAAGTATTACACTTTGGTTGTATTAATCCATGTTTTCCATATGCACTGGATAGTGTTACTTTAAGTAATGAGATCAATGGTAGGGATTTGGGCTTAATAGTGGATAATCAGGATTCAGTAGCTGCAGACATTTCCTGAAGCTACATCGCCGAATAAGCTGCATCAGCACTTTGCCGTAGTGCAAATTGGCTGAAAAGCATAGCCGCTGCATCTGTAATCTATGAACGGGCAG
This sequence comes from Protopterus annectens, assembly GCF_019279795.1. Lineage (NCBI taxonomy): Eukaryota > Metazoa > Chordata > Ceratodontiformes > Protopteridae > Protopterus > Protopterus annectens. The sequence goes on from NC_056739.1 coordinate 1,160,710,449, forward strand.
CTACAGCCGTACAGGATGTGTAACACATTCCTTCTCAGTCAAGGAATGCATTTATTTAATTATTTATTTATGACAACAAAATAAATAAATAATTAAATAAATGCATTCCTTGAGTGAGAAGAAGGAATGCGTTACACATCCTGTACGGCTGTAGCTGCCCGTTCATAGATTACAGCTGCAGCGGCTATGCTTTTCAGCCAATTTTCACTACGGCAAAGTGCTAATGCAGCCGTCTGGTTTCGGCGATGTAGCTCGCAGGGAAATGTCTTGTGAGCTACACGCTGGAATCCGGATAATCAATTAAGAAATCAGAATAATCTTACACTGGTCATTAAGAAGTGTTATGCAAAATCAGTGCTCTTATGAGTAGCATTTCAAGTTGTGACGAGAGAGTTTTGGCTCCCATCTATAATGCCGTTGTGCCTCATATAAAATATTGTGGTGCTGCTTGTGTTGCATCAGAAGTATTACACTAAAAAGACAGATGGAGATAAACATCTAAGTTATAGTAATCAACTGGAGAGACTGTCTCTATTAAAAATGGTATAGGCTGGTTAGAGGTGATCTTACAACTGGGTATAAATGTATGAACAATATTGCTATGCTAGCTTCTTTTGGTATGGAATTAAGTAATCACAGGCATGGTACTAGGAATAATACATCTGTGAAAAATTCTACTTATAATACAAATCTGGGGAAACAATGTCTCCACCATGGGGCCAGTAAATTATGGAATAAATTACCATCTGGCTATTAGAAAAGCTTTTGGTCTTGACAATCTCAAAGCTGATTCAGATAAATGGTTTGGTGATAGGGTCTATGGAGCTTGTTAAGGCACATTCATTCAAGGTCACTGTTAAAGCCCTGAGTTTGGGTTATACTGAACAGTGAACCTTATGGCAATAATATTTGTGGAAGTAAAGCTGTGAGTAGTCCTACAGGTTGTGTCAGGTAGACTGCATTAAGATATATGGTGACACAAATATTATAGCAAGTAAAGCAAAATTAAGCTTCCAAGACATTGTCTACTACTGCTTACTGTGAGTATGAACTTAATTATGACCTAGCTTAAACATGGACTACTTTGTAGAAACACTCTTGGTAAACAAAATAGCTACAGTTAGAGTTTTAATACAAAGGTATGAATGGAATTGCCTGTAGAGTCAAAGTGATACTGGGACTGCTGATGTGAGGAGAAACTAAGCTAAAAGTGGGTTTGGAACAGTTAGGTTAAAAGGCATGGATCAAGGGATGGATGTGGAATTGGGAGTGGGAGAGGAGAGAAGCTGGCAGCAGCTCCCATGAGTGGGAATGGGTGGGGAATTGGGGAGAGGAAAGAGAATGAAATGGGCAGCTGCAAGTAGCAAAAGCACCTGGGCAGGTAAACCACAGCTAGGATTGACAACCGTGACTATCTACCAAAATGGGGAGACTAGACCTCCTCAAAATAAGGAGATATATTTAAGCAGCAAAACTAAGGGCAGTGTACAACATAATTATGGAAGGATGCCAAGTGAGATGGAGTACTATGCTGAAGGCATAAGAGGAGTGCTGGGATTTTATTAGCTGTGAAGAATCAGCTAGATGGGCCCTAACAAAATGTTGGATTAAACAAGTCATGATTTGGGCTAAATAATTAGCTGGGTCTTTAAGGAAATACTTGCTCAGGAATAGAGGAAAAATCCCCTATTTAAAAAAAACTCACACTCCCATTTAATCCACAGCCATGGAATCCTTATCTGAGGGGTGGAGTGAGAAGCTGTCTTCAGAGTGCCTTCTCTTGGTGGTGACCACTACCACAATTCAAGTCTGCAAGGTGGGCTTTACTCCAGTAGGATCTGTCCTTGGGAAGCTGGACGATTTTATTTAATTTCCTATGGAATGGCTCAGCAACATTTGGCTCTCACCATGCCCTGCCAACAATGAGCTCAATCACACAGTTAGTGACAGAGAGACCACTTACGCTGTAGGTGAGACAGCAAAAAAGCATCTTGCAGGAACTCTTACTCAAGGGAGGTGGGGTCTACAGGCCATGATCTTCTCCATCGAATTAGATCCACAATGTCATCAAATGTGGGACACTCAGGAGAGGATTGTAGGAAATCCAATTTTATAGTGAGAGACTTGCCAACAGTCAAGGTACCTCCTTAGGCTCATCCTTTTTCTTAGAATGCTCAAAGTGTACTCGTTTCATCTTTCAGATGAGGAAACTTCCACAGCAGGATCTATGGATGCTCCTCAGTGCTCGGTCCTGCCAGGATAAGGGTGAAAGACCCAAGGTCTCAAAAACTGAATGGTGCCAATGGGTAGAAACAATGCAGAAGGTGCCTTCCAACAACTGATACCATGGGGTTGCCTTGGAACCATTTCAGCAAGCTTAGGTTTTAGTGTTAAAAGTGCCTGTACTAAAGTCACTGGACCCATTGTTAGTACTGACTTCTACAAAGTTAAAGCCGATGTGAAGTTGCTGAAGCTGAAACCCATTATTACACATGGTGCTGATGAAGGTTTTGCCAAAAAGGCTCAAAAGCAGACTTTGATGACACCATAACTGGCAATAATGGGATCAATCTATCTTCTTCCTATCTTTGCAAAAAACAGTCACAATATTATTCATATCTGACTATTACCTTCACTTTAACAAACAACGTGGTTTTGATCTAGTCTGGGAACCTAAACAGCCCTATGGACCTTAACTGATGATATCAGACAACTCCCAGGTGCCATTTTTATTAATTTGAGAAAGGCATTCGATCTAGTAGATCATAATCTACTTCTACACCATCTGCCTGATACAGATATTAGCACATGTGCCCAACCTTGGTTCTAAGGCTATCTGTGTAATCAACGCATGTTAAAGTTCTTTTCTCTTTCCACTAGCCAATCTGAATCAAGAGATTCCACAGGAATCCATTTCAGCACACTTTTCTCCATATATATATATATATATATATATATATATATATATATATATATATATATATATATAGTTACCAAAAAGTCCAGCACTCAACGTTTATCAAGTAAACAGCCGTTTTGGAAAAAAGGCTTTATTAAGCCATGCAGTCTGCCCCACAGACCGGTTTCGCTTCAACTAAGCATCATCAGTGTGTAAAGACAGTGACGCAAATGCGCAATTTATAAATACACACACACCATGTTACAGATCTCATCTGTTAAAGATACAGTCACCCAAGATAATCTCACCAGCATAATACATCAAGATAAAAAACAAAACCTACTATTTAATGCAAATACAAAACTAACAGCTGGCAATATATCTACTATATACATAAATATATGTAGATATAACCAAAAAACAAAAAAACAAAAACAAAAACATTTACCACTGGTCATTTAGACCTGGCTTAAATAAAGCCCCCAAATTAACTATCCACCTACGTTCTTTGGTTGTTAATATTTTATGCCTAACTGCCTCAGGTTTATTTGTATCCAAAACTTTGTCTATCCCTACAAATACAAAATGTGCCTTTGGGTGGACTAAAATATGCTTATATAATGCACTTCGCATTCTCTTACACTTAACATCGCTAATGTGAGTGGCTATCCTTTGTTTTAAAAGACAGGATGTCTGTCCAGCATAAAAGGCGCCACACCGACATATAGCCATGTATACCACCCACGATGTATTGCAGGTAACAAAGCAGCGAATGTCATACACCTTACTAGTATTGCTTGATGTAAATGTTGTGGTTTTAGACATCATTATACAGTACTTGCAGTGTCCACAATATGTACTTCCCTTTATTGATGTATTCAATTCTTTTGAAGTCACTCCTCTCTTATAATGTGACATATACTCACCAATAGATTTACCCCTCCTATATCCAAACTGACATCTATTGTCCAAAATGGTTGACAAATATGGGTCATTATGTAAAATAAACCAATGCCTATCAATAATTTATCTAATTAAATATATATTGGTAGCATGAGTGGTGATAAATCTAATATTATTAGACTTATGTATCAGTTGTTCTTGATCCTGTAAAAGTAGATTCCTATCTGATGTCCTCATTGTTTCCTGAGCCTGTTTAATCACTCTTCTTTGATAACCCCTAGCTTGAAACCTAGATGTTAAATCTTGTTCATATTGTTTGTATTCCCTTTCATCAGAACATATAGTTCTAATCCGCTTGAATTGTGCCTTGGGTATATTCTTGATAGTATGGGGAGGGTGACAGCTATTCGCATGCGGTATAGAATTTTTTGAGAATGGTTTTCTATATAAAGATGTAGTTACTGTACCATCAATAGTTTTGGTAACATTAACATCTAGATAATCTATAGTAAATAGATCTAATCTCCCAATAAAGACTATACCATACCTGTGAATTTAAATAGGCCTTAAAGCTCTCCCATTCTTGTATACTACCCTCCCATATCACCCAACAATCGTCGAGATAACGATGCCACATATTAAGATGCCCCGAAAAAGGAAATTGGTCATTGTATATATATATTTCCTCCAGGTAGCCCATAAAAAGGTCGGCATATATGGGGGCAAATGTTGCCCCCATAGCTGTACCTTTAACCTGTAAGTACCATTGATTATTGTATTTGAATGCATTGTGTTTAAAACCAACTGTAACAAAGATACTAGAAACTTCATCTCAGACTGTGTATATAACCCTGATTTCTTCATCCAATAGTCCACTGCCTCTATTCCCCCTGAATGTGGAATACTAGTATAAAGTGACTGAACATCTAGTGTTCCTAATCGGCTTTGAGTGGACAATTGTAGGTCATCTATCAGTTGTAAAAACTGCTTAGTATCTCTGAATCTAGCTTTTACTTCTAACAGTAAAGGTTTTAACTTGCATTCAAGGTACTCAGATAATGGTTCCGTTAATGAACCTCTGCCTGACACAATGGGTCTACCTGGAGGTTCATGTAATGTTTTATGTATTTTTGGTAACAAGTAAAAATACTGAAAAGTTGGGCTGTCAACCTTAAGCTGTTCAACCAACTCAGTACTGACCAAATTCTCATGTAAAGCTTGTAATAGAAAGTGGTCTATGATAGTCTTAAACTCTACCATCGGATCCTTCTGCAAAGGGCAGTAGAAATTGGGATCACCCAACTGTTTATTAACTTCAACATCATATTGTGTTTTGTCCCAAATAACCACTGCACCTCCTTTGTCTGCCTCAGTAATCACCACTTTGGAATTCTGTGTCAATTGGACCATAGCCTCATGTTCATCTTTTGATAAGTTATGATTCATATTCCTAAAGATTTCAACATGTTTAATTTGTAACTCTTTCAACACCATTTGTTCAAATATTTTCACACTGCTATTGTATGCTGGTGAAAAATTAGATTTTTTAAAAATAAAACCACAACTGCTCGGTACTTGAGATTTAACCTGTTGATTAGCAAAGTAACATTTCAAATTAATATATATAAGTCCACTTTGCAATTTCGAAAGCCCAAAATCTCTGAGATGGCATATTTAAGTTGCAGGGGGTGTGGGGGGTGCAGGGGGGGCTTGCCCCCCTGCAAAAACAGCTTTTAGTCTTTTTATTGTTTTTTATTTTTTTACTTTATAATTTTGAGAATCCAAAATCTCGAGTTTCTCGGATCGGTATTTTGAAACTCGAGATTTTGGGCTTTTGAAATTACAAAGTGGACCCATATATGTGTTTTATATATATATATATATATATATATATATATATATATAGATATATATATATATATATATATATATATATATATATATATATATATATATATATATATATATATACACACACACACACACACATATACATACAGCGGATATAAAAAGTGTACACACCCCTGGTAAAATGCCAGGTTTTTGTGATATAAAAAAATTAGACCATAATAAATCATTTCAAAATTTCTCCCACCTTTAATGTGACCTATAACCTGTACAATTCAACTGAAAAACAAACAAATCTGTTAGGGGAAAAAATATAAAAAATAAAAAACGTACAATACACTGGTTGCATAAGTCTGCACACCCTTAAACTAATACTTTGTTGAAGCACCCTTGATTTAATTACAGCACTCAGTCTTCTTGGGTACACACCTGTCATCAATTAGAGAGACTCTGACTAACCCCAAATAAAGTTCAGCTGTCCTAGTAAGATTTTCCTGACATTTACTCAGTTGCCTGCTAGAGCAAAAGCTATGGTTCGCAGAGAGCTTACAAAACATCAAAGTGATCTCATTGCTGAAAGGTATCAGTCAGGAGAAGGGTATCAAAAAAATTTCCACCGCATTGGATATACCATGGAACACAGTGAAGAGAGTCATCAAAAAGTGGAGAAAATATGGGGCAGCAGTGATGCTGCAAAGAACTGGACGTCCCTCCAAAACTGATGAAAAGACAAGAAAAAAACTGGTCAGGGAGGCTGCCAAGAGACCTACAGCAACACTATAAGAGCTGCAGGAATTTCTGGCAAGTACTGGTTGTGTACTACATGTGACAATTTCCCATATTCTCCATATGTCTGGATTATGGGGTAGGGTTGCAAGACGGAAGCCTTTTCTTACACAGGAAAACATCCAGGTCAGCTAAAATTTGCAAAACAATATATCTAGTGTCCATATAAACATGTGGGAAAATGTGTTATGGTCTGCTGAGACCAAGGTTGAACTTTTTGGCCACAATTCCAAAAGGTATATTTGGCGCAAAAACAACACTTCACATCACCAAAAGAACACCATCCCCACGGTGAAGCATGGTGGTGGCAGTATCATGCTTTAGGGTGGCTTTTCTTTTCTTCAGCTGGAACTGGAGCTTTAGTCAAGGTGGAGGGAATTATAAACAGTTCCAAATACCAGTCACTTTTGGCCCAAAACCTTCAGGTGTCTGCTAGAAACTGAAGATGAAGAGGAATTTCACCTTTCAACATGACAATGACCACAAGCATACATCCAAATCAACAAAAGAATGGCTTCGCCAGAATAAAATTAAAGTTTTGGAATGGCAGAGCCACAGCCCAGATCTAAATCCAATAGAAAATCTGTGGGGTGACCTGAAGAGGGCTGTGCACAAGAGATGCCCTTGCAATATGACAGATTTGGAGCACTTTTGCAAGGAAGAGTGGGTAAATTTTGCCAAGTTAAGATGTGCCATGCTGATAGACTCCTACCCATTGAAGGCTGAATGCTGTAATTAAATCAAAAGGTGCTTCAACAAAGTAGTAGTTTAAGGGTGTGCACAGTTATGCAACCAGGTTATTGTACATTTTTTATTTTTTTATACTTTTTCCCCTAAAGGATTTGTTTGTTTTTCAATTGAATTGTACAGGTTATAGGTCACATCAAAGGTGGGAAAAGTTTTGAAATGATTTATTGTTTCATTTTTACATCACAAAAACCTGACATTTTAACAGGGCTCTGTACACTTTTTATACCCACTATACATAGCATATGCTTGTCTTTGATGGCCCTAATGGTGAGTTGGTAACGTGTGGCAACAAGTCCATCATTTAAAGTGGACAGACTGGATCATGCAAAACACATTCTGATTTTTTTTTTTGGCGTGTGTGGGTGGGTTTCAGTACCTCTAAGTACTTTCATACTTCCTTAATGTTGGCTAGGATGTATGTGGGTCAATGCAAGGTGTCAGAGGTGTAATGAGGGAGATCTGTGGAAGTGTGTACATTTCTTGAGCTGTACTAAACTGAGTGCATTTACGAAGGAAGTTGAACAGATGTTCAGAAAGGTAATGGGACAAACAGAACTGATGACTTATTGTTCATATCTGTTTGGTAGATAAAATGGATGGAGACATTTAGTACAAGCTTATATTAAGTTTGTTAATGTTAGCAAGTAAAAAGTCTATAAGAAGTGGAAGACCAAGAAGATTCCACATGGAGTGGAAGAAAAGTACAGTTTTGTACCTACCATAAATGTAGATGTCCGAACAGGTTAGCATCTGCAGTCATAACAAATGGGTTGTCCTGTCGTCAGGCAGCCCTTCGGTCGGCCGGATTCCAAAGTCTGGGTCCGGCTTCGGCTGATGTTGCACTTCACCCGACGTCATCTCTGCTGGTCTTCGGGTATAAAGGCATCAGCCAACGCCATTTTCCTCAGTGTTTCTTGCCCCAGATGCCAGTTGCCCTCTTGGAAAGCTAAATTTTGGATAAATGCCAATGTTTCAAAAAAGTAGAAGGCAAACACAAAAAATAAGCATGTATGTACATATATACAAACAAATACACCATAAGAGACTCCCCCCCAGCTAGCTAATAGGAGGGTAAATACCCTAGGAGTACCACAGAGGGGAAGGAGGGTGGGTAATCCTGACTGCAGATGCTAACCTGTTCGGACATCTACATTTATGGTAGGTACAAAACTGTACTATGTCCTTCAAGGTAGCATCTGCAGTCATAACAAATGGGTAGAATACCATAGCCAACTAGGGGTGGAGGAAGAAAAATTATGGTGTAGTTAAGATCCCTTGCAGTACAGCAGTGGCAAACCCTGCTCGGGATCTAGAGTATAGAGGTAAATTATAATGCTTGGCAAATGTATGCACGGAGGTCCAAGTAGCCGCCTCAATAATGTCCTTGGTTGCCACTCCTCGTAAGAAAGCTGTGGCTGTGGTAGTGGCTGTAGCCCTTGTAGAATGAGGTCTTATGTTCTGTGGAATTGGTTTTCCATGGTAGGAGTAACAGAATCTTATGCAATTTCCTATCCATTTGGAGATTGTCTGTTTGGAAATTGCTTTTCCTTCCCTTCCTGTTGCATAGGCTACTAAAAGCTGGTCAGTTTTTCTGTTACCTTTGGTTCTGTCCAGGTAGTAGCATAACTGTCTATGTACATCCAAGGTATGCAGCAGTCTTTCCCCCCTGTTCTGTGGATTGGGAAAGAAGGTGGGTAGGTGGATTGCCTGGTTTAAAGACACTCTGGATACCACCTTAGGCATAAATGTAGGATTAGTTCTCATGGAGACCCTGTCTTGATGGAAGATTAGGAAGGGTTGTACTGCCATTAAGGCCTGTAGTTCCGAACCCTCCTTGCTGAAGTAATTGCCAGTAGGAAAGCAGTTTTCCATGATAGGTGTTGAAGATCTGCTGTTGCTGCTGGTTCAAATGGAGGGAGTGTCAATTTTTCTAGCACAAAGTTCAAGTCCCATGCTGGTAATGGTGGTTTCCTAGGAGGTTTTACATTCTTGATCCCTCTGAGGAACTGCCTGAGTAGAGGATGCAAAGACATGTGGATCGAAGCTGTATTCTGCTGAAATAGCTGATGCATGTATCTTGATGGAGGAATAAGACAGGCCTGTATGTAGAAGCTCTGCCAAGTACTCCAGGATGTTAGCAATATCTATGTTCGACACATCTTTTCCTCTTTCAGTACTCCAAATTACAAACCTTTTCCATTTTCCTGCATAGTTCCTTCTTGTTGAAGGTCTGCGGGCTTCAAGGATAATGTCTTTAACCCTTTGGGATAGGTCTGGGTTAGTTGCTGCTATGTGATGTTCCAGGCAGTCAGTTGCAATGTTTTTAGGTTTGGGTGCATGATGTTGTAGTTGTTCTGAGTTAACATCAAAGGCATCAGGGGTATTGACCACATTCTCCACCGAGACATGCTCCTCAGCAATGGGTACCAGTGTTGTCTTGGCCAATTCGGAGCTATCAGGATTATCCTTGGACGTTCCTCTTTGATTTTCAGTAGTACCTTGTGCATCAAAGGAAGAGGTGGAAATGCATATGCTGTCAGGCCTTTCCAACTGAAGGATAGAGAGTCCACCTTCCATGCAAGTGGGTGGCATGTCCTTGTGCAGAATTTTTGAGCTGGTGATTGAGTGGGGATGCGAATAGGTCTATTTGTGGCATTCCCCATTTCTTTGTGATGGCCTTGAAGATGTCCGGGTGTAGCATCCATTCGTGAGCATCCGAGGTGGTTGTGCTTAACATGTCTGCTAGGGTGTTTTCTTTTCCCGGCACAAACATTGCCTGTAACTGGATGTTGTAGCTCAGAGCCATATTCCAAAGGTCCAGAGTCATTCTGCATAGGGGGTATGAATGAGTGCCTCCTTGTTTGTTGATGTACCACATGACTGTGGTGTTGTCTGTCCTTATCATTAAATGGCCTTCTCTGAGGAATGGTCTGAATTTCTGTATTGCTAGTTTTACTGCCAGCATTTCTTTTTGGTTTATGTGTAGGTGCAGCTGGTCTTGAGTCCACAATCCTTGTATGCATTTGTCCAATATGTGCGCCCCCCAGCCTAGGTCTGAGGCGTCCGTTGTGATGGTTTGGCTTGCTTGAAAGTTGTGGAAGGGTAAGCCTGGGTTTGACTGGCATGCTTGAGCCCACCATAGGAACTCCTGTTTCAGGCATGGGATTAGTGGGATTTCGGTTTCTAAGCTGTGCCTGTGTTGAGACCATAAATTCTTTAGGTACCACTGTAGCTTTCTCATATGCAGTCTGGCATGTGGGACCAAGATTATGCATGATGCCATGAAGCCCAAGGCCTGCAGTACTTTTCTTGCTGTTAGTTTGTTCTGCTTTGTTAATGCCAAGAAGTAAAGAGGGAGTTGTTTTTGTTTTTCCGCAGTTAGGAATGCCATTTGTTTTACTGTGTCCAAATCCGCACCCAAGAATGTTCTTGTTTGGGATGGTATCAGTCTTGACTTTTGTAAATTGACTGTGTATCCCAGGGCTTGTAGTAAGCAAATGACTCTTTGTAGATCTGTTGTCAGCCTGCTTTTGTTGCCCGCTTGTAACAGGCAGTCGTCCAGGTATGGATAAATTTGTATTCCCTGTAGCCTGCAGTGAGCGATTACTGATGCCAGGCATTTTGTGAATACTCTGGGCGCAGTAGATAAGCCAAAAGGCAATGCTGAGAATTGATAATGCTCTGATCCTGTAAGAAATCTGAGGTATCTTCTGCAATTTGGTCGTATGGGGACGTGCAGGTATGCCTCCTTGAGATCTAGAGTTACCAGCCAACACTCCTTGCCCAGCATGGGAAGAAGTTGCTGTAGGGTCAGCATTTTGAATTTTGGGACAATGATGTATGTGTTTAAGACGGACAGGTCGAGAATAGGTCTCCAACTTTTCTCTTTTCTTGGTACTAGGAAGAGTCTGGAGTAGAATCCTTTGCCCTGTTCTGTTATTGGTACTCTTTCCACAGCTCTCATCTTTGTTAATTCTGCTATCTGCTTTAGAGCTTCTGTTTTTGATTTGGAGGTAGGTTTGGCATTCCTCTTTTACTGGTAAGGTGTGGAAGTGGAACCTGTAGCCTTGGTCTATGGTTTGCAAAATCCACTTGTCTTTTGTGATACAGTGCCAGTTTTCGAAAATAAGGCTAACTTTCCGCCTAAAGGTGCTGCTATTTGCTCCCTGGTAGGCGTGTCAGAGCCAAGTCACTGTGATTGTCCTGTTGTAGTGGCAGTGGTTGTGTCTGTGCTTCGTATTGCCTTGCCACTCTCGGTCCTCTGTAGGCACCTCCTCTGGATTGATTTCTGCCTCTAGAGCCGCCTATTCCTGCCTCTTTGGGATTTTGAGGAGTCTGGAAAGGACCAATTTTGGCAGGCCAGTTCCTGCTAAACCTTGGGGCTGAACCTGTAAGAAATCCTTAACTGTTTGTACAGATTTTGCCTTTTCTTCCATTTTCTTCATTACTTGCTGAGCAGGTGTACCAAATAGACTGGCCTTATCCATAGGAGCATCTAACAGCTTTGCTTTAACATGATCCGCAAGACCTGTTCTTTCAACCATGCATGCCTTCTTATCACTGTGCCAGTCATGGCTGATCTAAATGAAGCCTCCAGTGCATCATAGCCACATTTTAAAGAATGGTTACTAACCTGTTGGATGTTATTCACCATTTCTAAAACATATTTCTTATCTAAGGAGTCATCAGAGGACAGCTTCTTAGTTAACTGATCAAGCATAAACTCTTGGTATTGGATCATATGAAACTGACAGTTTAAAGCTCTAGCTGAGAGAGTAGCAGAGGTGTAAACTTTTTTTCCCCATCTCTCCAAGGACCTGGATTCCCTTTCAGAAGGAGTAGGGTTTTTTGCTGAGGTCGAGGCTACTGCCTTAGGCCCCTGGGATATAGTCTCAGGATCTGCAAGTGGGGCCTTGTATAGGTGGTGATGAGTGTCTGGCACCCTGTAAAATCTATCTGGTTTGGCAGGGGCTGGAGGTAAAGTATCAGGAGCAGTGCAAACATCATTAAATGCATCATCCACAACAGGCAGTACTGGAGGTATAGCTAAGGGCCTATGTTGTGGTAAGTGCAGAAATGTCCTAAGCCTTTTTCTTGAATCTGAGAAATCTTGTCCCTGCCATTGGAATTGTTCTCTCATGGCATGTAGGGTTTCCCCAAAGGAAAATTCCTCTGGCGGAGAGGCAGATGGAATGGATTCTTCAGCATCGGAATCTTCATATGTAGACAAAGGAGCCTCTGGCTGGTCTGTAATGTCTGAGTCATCCGCAGAATCATCAGAGGACACTGGCTCGGGGGGCTCTGCTCTAGATCTCTTTTCTGGTGGCTGAGAGGCCCTGTCTGGGTGAGATTGGGATCCCCTAATTAAGGATATTAAATCCTCTGCCAGAGTAAGCATTTGAGAACTAGAAGTGGGCCTGTGTGAGGGGGGCTTAACAGGCACTGATTTAACAGTTTTGGTTGCTTTAGCCCTGGTAAAGGCCTTAATAGACATGGCTGCAGGAGGCCTAGCAGCACCACGTGCTGGGGTAGAGACATCCAAAGGGATGGTGTCTGATAAATCACTAGGAACCACAGTAGTAGGCAAAACTTCTGAGGCCGATTCAACTAAGGTAGCAGGAGCCTCAGTAGTAGTCATGGATTCGGCTGAAGATTGACCATTTTTCTCGGTTTCGGCCGAAACCGAGACACTCGCGGCTTGCTTAACCGTGGTTTCGGCCGAAACCGCGGACCGCGAGTGTCGGTCTTTTTCTTTGCGTTTTTTAACAATTTGGGTAGTCGGAGGATCCGACGGCATAATGTACGCAAAATCTGAGCCGAAAAACTGTTCAGCAAACTCCGACCGACGCCTAAGCGTTCATCGGTTGAAGGAAGCACAGGCCGAACAGGCTGCTACGTCGTGGTCTGGGCCTAAGCAAGGCAGACAGTAAGAGTGGAAATCTTTATGAGGTATTTGTTTCCCACAAGTTAAACAGTTATTGACTTTTTCTGACATCGGCTGAGGCAAGAAAGAGTCCCCAACGGGTACTTAGCTTGTTAGAAGTCTTCAAGTAGTATTTCGTAGTAGTAATCTCTGGATCTGACCGACCGGCACTTGCGAACAGCTTCTGCTTCGGGCGCCACGCGGCAAGAAAGACTGAGGAAAATGGCGTCGGCTGATGCCTTTATACCCGAAGACCAGCAGAGATGACGTCGGGTGAAGTGCGACATCAGCCGAAGCCGGACCCAGACTTTGGAATCCGGCCGACCGAAGGGCTGCCTGACGACAGGACAACCCATTTGTTATGACTGCAGATGCTACCTTGAAGGACATCAAGTTATCAGAGAAGTTAACTCCATGGTGTTGGAAGTAGGGGAACAAAAATGCAAATAAAAATATGAAAAACACTACCCCTCTTCCAGGATTTAGCAGTGGGAGTAGCAGACCCAATAGCAGAAAGGAGGATTTGGGAAAGTACAGTTGTGTACACTTACCATAAATGTAGATGTTCAAGTGTATTCATTGTTGCAGTCATCACATTTTGGTAGATTCCCAAAGCTAAGGATGGGAGGAGGAATTTAGATAGCATTAGGACCAGCAAGATTGCAGTGGCAAAACCAGCTCTGGATTTAGATAAAACTGGCAAATGGTAATGCTTGGTGAAAGTATGTACAGAACTCCAGGTGGCAGCTTCTAAGATGTCTCTAGTAGGGACACCTCTGAGAAAGGCTGTAGAGGTAGATGCAGCCCTGGTTGAATGGGGTCTAATCCCCCTGTGGGATAGGTTTTTCCATGGTGCTTATAGCAGAAATGAATGCAATGGCCTATCCACTTAGAAATGGTTTGCTTTGGAATAGCTGTCCCCTCTGCCCTTGCAGCAAATGCCACCAGCAGTTGTCGATTTCCTTTGAGGTTTAGTCCTCTCCAAGCAAAATCTAAGTTGTCTGTGCACAACTAAGGAGTTCAGTATCCGTTCCCCTTTGTTCTGTGGGTTAGAAAAGAAGGTTGGCAAATGAATGGATTGATTAAGAGCCACACTGGATACCACCTTGGGCATGAAGGAGGGATTGGTCCTGAGGGACACCCTGTCCGCATGAAAGATGATAAAAGGCTCCACTGCCATAAGGGCCTGTAATTTGGATACCCTTCTTGCTGAAGTGATATCTAAAAGGAAAGCTGTTTTCCAAGAAAGGAATTTTAACTCTGCACTTGCAGCTGGCCCAAAAGGAGAAAGAGTGAGCTTTTCCCAATACAAAATTAAGGTCCCAGGCTGGAGTTGGGCTCTCCTGGGTGGTTTTAAGTTTCTGGCCCCTCTGAGAAACTGCTTGAGCAGTGGATGAGAAATGAGAGGTGGTTCTGTGTTGTAATGAGCTGAAATGGCTGAGGCGTGAATTTTGATGGAGGAAAAAGGAAAGGCCCTTGTGAAGCATCTCAGTTAAGTATTGAAGAATCTGAGGTAAATTGGGCACTGCTGTGGCCATCCTTTGAGTTTGGTTCCAGGCACAGTATCTTTTCCATTTTTCAGCATAAGATTTTCTAGTACTAGGCCTCCTTGCCTCCAAAATGACATCCAACACTTGGTTACTGAGGGATGGTAACGGAGAGACTAGGTAATTAGCCAGTCTGCCAGGTTCATGGTTTGAAGCTGGGGGTGCAGAATCTGACTCTCCTGCTGTGAGAGCAGGTTAGGGGTCTGAGGCAGATGCCATGGGGCTAGCAGTGAAACATTGAGCAAGAGGGGGTACCAGTGTTGGCGTGGCCAGTCTGGTGCAATCAGCATCATCCTTGGTTTGTCCTGTTTGATCTTTAGTAGTATTTTGAAGAGGAGAGGCAGAGGAGGAAAGGCAAAAACTGATAAGATTTTTCCAGCTGAAGGACAGAGCATCCACTTTTCAAGCTTGTTTGTGGGGAGTCCTTGTGCAGAATTTGTCCAACTGGTAGTTCTGAGGGGAGGCAAACAGGTCTACATCTGGCCTTCCCCATTTGTTTATCAACATGTTGAAAGTCTTTGGTTCCAGTTTAGAATTGTGTGGGTCCATGAGATTTCTACTTAGTTCATCCGCCAGTGTATTTAGTTTTCCTGGCAAGAATTGAGCCTGTAGATGCACTTGGTAGCTCAAGGCTGTGTTCCACAGAGCCATGGCTAGTCTCCAGAGGAGGTAAGAATAGGCACCCCCCCGTGCTTGTTTATGTACCACATAACGGTGGTGTTGTCCGTCTTTGCCATTAACTGTCCTGGAAGAATGTGGTCCTTGAAGGCTGTCAGAGCATTCTGTACAGCTAACATTTCTTTTTGATTGATATGCAGGTGCATTTGACTTGAGTTCCATTTGCCCTGAATGCACTTCCCTGCCAGATGAGCCCCCCATGCATAGTCTGATGTGTCTGTTGTTAGGGTTTGGGCGGCAGGGGGTAGAGTGAATGGTAGTCCCTTGTTTTGGTGGCAGGCTTCTGCCCACCAAAGGAATTCTAACCGTAGGCAAGGTATGAAAGGAATCATTGCTTCTAGATCCGGAGAATGTTGGCACCATAGGCTTTTTAGATACTATTGTAGTTTCCTCCTATACAGTCTTGCATATGTAATTAGTAGAATGCAGAAGGCCATGAACCCAAAGGCTTGCAATATTTGCCTTGCAGATAGCAGGGTTTTTGTGGCCACTAGTTTGAAGTAAGTTGTCAAATGAATTTGCTTCTCTGGCGTGAGGAAAGCCATCTGGGAAGTTGTGTTCAAGTTTTCTCCCAGGAATATAACTTGTTGACAGGGTACCAGATGTAATTTCATTTTGTTTATGGTGTACCAGACAAGTTAGCACCTTTTGTACAAATGCCAGATGATTCAAAAGTATGTCCTGGCTTTCTGCCTGAATTAGACAATCATCCAGGTATGGGTATATTTGAATATTTCTTTGCCTGCAAAAGGCAATGACTGGAGCTAGACACTTTGTGAATACCCTGGGTGCAGTAGATAAGCCAAAGGGCAGTACAGAGAACTGATAGTGCATGTAGCCTGCTTTGAAGCGTAAGTATCTTCTGCCAGATTCCCCGATTGGGATGTGCAGGTAGGCTTCCTTTAAATCCAGTGTTGCCAACCAGGCATATTTGCCTAGCATAGGAAGCAACTGGTGAAGAGTTAGCATCTTGAATTTTGGAATCACCAAAAAGGTGTTTAAGGTCCAGGACAGGACGCCATGAGTTGTCTTTTCTGGGTACCAGGAAAAGTGTTGAGTAGAAACCTTGTCCCTTTTCCTCTTCTGGTACAATTTGAATATACTTTATGCTTAAGTGAAAGAGTACTTGCTTTTGAGCCTCTGCCCACTGATTTGGGGGGTGATCTGGCCAACCATTTGGGGTTGGTAACATGTGGAAGTGAAATCTGTATCCTTGGGAAACTATTTAAAACCCATTTGTCCTGGGTAATGAGTTCCCAGTTTTTTGCCTGCAGAGCAATCTTCCCCCTAAAGGAGCAGTCAGTTGAGAAGTGCTTGGAAGTTTTAAAGTTAAGTCATTGATACAGTTTACCATAGGGGGGAAGTCTTACTACTCCCTGATTTGGAAGTGGGAGCCCCCCACTGCTTAGTCCTGTACATAACCTTGGACTGAAGCCTGGGTGTTCTACTGGTTCTGGTTTTGGACTGAGAAGGCCTGGAAGAGGCAGGAAAGGACCAATTCTTAAAAGGCCAATTGCCTACTAAATCTTGGAGGCTGTACTTGTAGGAAATCTTTAACAGTTTGTATAGATTTGGCTTTTTCCTCAATCTTTTTAAGAACTTCTTCTGCTTTGTTCCAGATTTAAGGGAACATCCAGCAATTTAGCTTTAATATGATCTGGCAATGATTGCACCTTAAGCCAGGCATGCCTTCTAAGTACAGACCCAGTTACAGCAGCCCTGCAAGATGCCTCTAGTGAAACAAAACCACACTGCAAAGTTTGTTTTCCAACTTGTTCAGCAGAATGCATTAAATCCTGTAAATCCTTTTTTTCAGCACAGTCAGGAATCAACATAATTTTCTGTTTAAGCAATCCAATAATATGCTGCTGATACTTTAACATATGAAACTGGCAATTTAAGGCCCTAATGGCCAAGGTTGCATAAGTGAATACCTTCTTACCCCATCTATCCAGCGCCCTGGAGTCTCTATCAGAGGGGGTAGGATTTTTGGCAGTAGTACCCTTAATGCCCTTGGGTCCCTGTGAAATGGTCTCAGGATCCGCAGTAGGATTTTTATAAAGGAACTTGTGAGAGTCAGGAACCTTGTAATATCTACCAGGTTTTCTGGTAGCAGGAGGTAGAGTCAGGGGCCAAGCTAGATTCCGAAAAGGCATCATCAACAATGTCTAGTACAGGAGGGATAGCTAAAGGCCTGTGCTGGGGCAGGAGTAAGAAATCCCTAAGCCTCATTTTAGAATCAGAGTAGTCCTGGCTTTCCCAATGAAAATGCTCCCTAAGAGTATGCAAGGTTTCAGCAAAAGAGAAATCCTCTGGGGGGGGGGGGGGCAGAGGGAATACAGTCCTCTGCAACAGAATCCACACAGGTAGATAAGGGTAAATCCTGGTCATCACAGGAACAAAAGTTCAGAACCCTGGTCAGAAGTATCATAAGCAAATTCAGTCCTAAGTCTCTTAGAGGGGGAAGGTTGCCTTCCCCTGATTAAAGTAATAAGGTCTTCAGCCATTCTTATCATTTGTTTTTTAGGCATACAGGCCTGACCATGCGGTCTGAGCATCGGTTTTCTAGGCATGGTTCAAGATTTAGGCCTTGAAGAAGAAGATGGCATCGGTTTAATATGCATGTCAGTAGGCCTGAATACACCCTCAGAAGCCGGTGCCTGCACAGCGGCTCCGGACCAATCCAAGGTAGAGACATCTGCAGGTTCCACAGTTGAAGCATCTTGAGGCATACCGGACTCTGAATGGATCTCAGTAGAGGCCCGCGAATCTGAAGTAGTGGATATCAGGGGCTGCAAAAGCGCCTCACTGAGTACCGGCGAACTGGCGACTGGCTTAGGAGATGCTTCGGCAGCTTTGGACCTAGACGGCCTCCTCTCTCTCTTTATCTCTGCGTTTCTTCAGAATGTCGGTAGTCGGATGGCTAACCAAAGGCATATTTGGATAACTGAACCGAGTACCAAAATATTTAGAAGCGTAAATATACCGATGACGAATAGTTTGTTGCTTAAATAAGGCACAAAACCGACAGCGAGGCACGTCGTGCTCAGGGCCTAGGTAAGGAATACAGTACGAATGAAAATCTTTGAGGTATTTGCTTTCCACAAGAAATACAATTATTGACTTTTACTGACATCGGTTTAGAGCAAGAAAAAGTTTCCCTAACGGGGTACATAGCTTTAGTTGAAGACTTTGGTTCTGAAACTCGAAAACGAAAATTTCAGGAGTCGGACGACCAGCACTTGTGAACTGCTTCTGCTTTGGGCGCTGCGCGGCAAGAAAGACGGATGTAATGGCGTCGGCTGCATGCTTTATACTCCTGACTACCTGACATCACGGAAGATGAGACAGCAACCGACGCAGGACCCAAGACTTTGATAATCAGGCCGACTGAGGGCTACTGCAAGCAGATAACCCAAATGAGATGACTGCAACACTGAGGTTTGGGTATCTAAACGGTTCCACTTCTAACCATCAAAATTTCAAAACATCAAAATTCTGATCATCGAGACCAGAACATCAAATTTTGAAACATCAAACATTACAAGTGTAGCAAAAAAAAACACACAGAAAAATAAATTTTAACAATTCCAACTCTGAGACCGCACTACAGTCGAGTAAAGGGAAATCTCCCATTTAGTGCTATATGCAGAAGCGCTAAACAGGGGATTTTCCATACCCTATCTGTAGTGCCATCTCACAGATGGCACATAGACACACAAAGTATGCAGGGCACCTTGGTGCCCTGCAAAAACAAACATTCTCCCACCTACACTTTCCTTTTTCTTCCCCTTCAAACCTTCGACGTTTTCAAACTCGATGTTTTGATCTTGATGATCTGAACTTCGATGTTTTAAACGTTCAATGGTGTGAAGGGGAACCATCTAAACAGGGATGCTGGAATGAAACAGTATAATTGCTAACTGGACCTACTTATTCACTGTGCCATGATATTGTAATATAAAATGTCAAATGTTGCAGATCTGTTTTAGATTTAATTAAGAATTCTGTTTTCCTGACGACATCATTTGAACATATATCTACATCTAGTCTGTATATTTACATACACACATTAAAGTTGCATGTTAACAACAAAAATGTGTAGCACTTTTGACAGAGCAATAGGGAGTACTCATACTTTACTAACAAGCTAACAATCAATTTGTACCCACTAGGAGCTATATCAGACTCTTGTGGCAAATTTAGATAGGAATATGGACTTTAGAATAAAAGTAAACCATAGTGTGAGAAAGTGTTTCATAACTATAAAGGATATTTTGGCAACTACTGCATTTAGACACCAAGAAGTTACGATTTTACTCTACAAATCACTGATCAAACCAAATCTGATACATGTCACTACTTTTCGCACGTACTGCAAAACTAAGATACATAAGCTGGAGAAGGTCCAGAGGTTCGACACACAGACAAAAAAAAATCTATGAATGGAAAGACTAGTTGTGTAAAGTCTTAACATAAATATAGAAGTTCTTCTGTGCAATGTTGCAGTATACTTACATGTGGGGATCTTCTGCCTGAGGACGACCGAACGTCCAGCTCATCTATCAAAACTTAAGCCCGGTTGCTATAAGGTGTGTGGGATGTCACACGCACGGCCATAAACTGTGGCTATAAATGCGACATCCACATGCACAGACCTTGGAACTGCCCAGCTGGACAATACTCTTAGGATAGAAGAAGGATGCCATCCAGATACGGGGAAAAAAGGCTCTTCAGGGGGTTAGGAGGGAGGGACTGAATACGGCAACATGGAAGAGAAGGACATCTATGGTTATGGTAAGGTTTTACACAACTAATCTATGTCCTTCTATTCTCATGTTGCAGCATTCTCACATGTGGGAGAGTAAAACAGCTCATGCAGAGAAAAGGGTGGAGGAAGAGGTGGCAGTCTCCAGGAATCCATGGAGGATGGCTTTAGCAAATCCTGCCTTGGTTCTGGAGATGTTGTCCAATTTGTAATGCTTAGTGAAAATATGTACAGAAGACCATGTGGCTGCCTCTAGGATAGAAGATGTATCCAGGCCTTTGAGGAAGGCCGCTAAAAAGGCCACTGCTCTAGTGGAGTGGCCCCCGACTGTGTGGGGCCACTCCTTGCCATGGAAGGTGTAACAGAAAAATATAGCTCTGCGTATCCTGGAGGAAATAGTCTATTTGGATACAGCTTTCCCCAAGGCCTTGGGTGAAAGGATATAAAGAGTTAATTGGAATTTCTAATGCTCTTGGTCTTATCAAGACAAAACCTCAGTTACTTGTGAACATCAAGGGAATGGAGAAAGTACAGTTGTGTACCTACTATAAATGTAGATGTTCGAGTGTATTCACTGTTGCAGTCATTACTCTTGGGTTATCCTGCTGGCAGGCTACCTGCAGTCGGCCCGAGTTCCAAAGTCTGGGTCTGGCAACGGTTGCAGTCGCCTTCTCCCTGACGTCAGTGCGCCAGGGGTATAAAAGATGCAGCAGACGCCATTTTCTTCAGTTTTTCTTGCCCCAGATGTCAGGTGCCCCAAATAGGTAGGCTGAAAAATATATCAATAAGAAATGCATACACAAAAATAACATTTCCTTCATCTACAAGCAAATACACCAAAAAGGTTGTATAGTTTAGAGAAGTGCAGATAAGTCCCAGCAAAGAGAAGGGGGAAGATGGGTGGGTAACCTGGACTGCAACAGTGAATGCACTCAAACATCTACATTTATGGTAGGTACACAACTGTACTATGTTCATCGTGTTTCACTGTTGCAGTCATTACTCTTGGGTTGAATCCCAAAGCTGAGGAAGGGTGGCTGGGCTAAATAAGATTAGGAGAGGCTACGAGGCCCTGCAGAACTGCAGTGGCGAAGCCTGCTCTGGACTTAAGAGTAGAGAGGCAAGTGGTAGTGCTTTGTAAAGGTGTGCACTGAACTCCAAGTTGCAGTCTTTAAGATTTCTTTGGTTGGTACTCCTCTGAGGAAGGCTGTTGCTCTGGTGGAATGAGGCCTAATGCTCTTAGGCACTGATTTGCCATGTTGAGAATAGCAGAAACGGATGCAGTAGCCTATCCATTTAGAAATAGTCTGTTTTGAGATAGCCTTTCCTTGTGATCCTGCAGCATATGACACTAGAAGTTGCTCATTCTTTCTGAAAGCTTTAGTTCTGTCCAAGTAGAAACGTAACTGCCTGTGTATGTCTAAAAAGAATGCAGAATTTTCTCACCCTTGTTCTGTGGATTTGGGTAAAAGGTAGGCAAATGAATGGTTTGACTGAGGGCCACACTGGACACAACCTTAGGCATAAATGTAGGGTTTGTCCTCAGAGAAACCCTGTCTGGATGAAAAATGATGAATGGTTCCACAGCCATGAGTGCTTGTAACTCAGAGACTCGCCTTGCAGAGGTAATGGCTAGGAGCAGAGCTGTTTTCCAGGATAAGAATTTAATATCCGCTGTTGATGCTGGCTCGAAAGGAGGCAGTGTGAGTTTTTCCAAAACAAAATTGAGGTCCCAGGCCAGAATTGGTGCTCTCCTTGGAGGCCTAATGTTTTTGGCCCCTCTGAGGTACTGCCTTATTAAAGGGTGAGAAAAGATAGGTGGGTTCCATATTGTAATGTGCAGAAATGGCAGAGGCATGAATCTTAATTGATGAGAAAGAAAGGCCCTCGCTCAGCATCTCAGTCAGGTATTGTAAAATCTGAGGAATGTTTGGTACAGTCGTGTCAATGCCTTGTTCCTGGTTCCAAGCACAGAATCTCTTCCATTTTTCTGCATAAGACTTTCTGGTACTGGGCCTCCTGGCCTCCAAGATAACATCCAAAACAGCTTTTGGAAGAGGAGTGTTCAGAATGGCTACATTATCTGCCATGCTGCCAAATTTAAGGTCCTGAGTTGGCTGTGCAGGATCCGATTGTTTTGTTGGGTCAGTAAGTGAGAGGTTTGAGGCAATATCCATGCTGGACCTTGAGACAAGCTCTTCAGGATTGGGTACCAGTGCTAGCGTGGCCAGTCTGTAGCAATCAGAATCATTTTTGGCTTCTCGTCTGACCTTTATAAGTACTCTGGGAAGGAGAGGTAGTGGGGGAAAACCATATACTGTTAGATTTTTCCAGCTGAATGATAGGGTGTCCACTTTCCATGCATGCTTGTGGTAAATCCTTGTGCAAAATCTCTGCAATTGACAGTTGTGAGGGGAGGCAAATAGATCTGTGTCTGGGCATCCCCATTTCCTTATTATCATCCTGAATACTTGCTGTTCCAGTTTCCATTCGTGGGGATCCATGAGGTTTCTGTTTAGTTCGTCTGCCAGAGTATTTGTTTTTCCTGGCAGGAATTGTGCTTGCAGGTGAACTTGAAAGGCCAATGCTGTGTCCCACAATGTCATTGCTTGTCTGCAGAGGGGGTAGGAATGAGTACCTCCCTGCTTGTTTATGTACCACATGACCGTAGTGTTGTCTGTCTTTATCAGTAATTGCCCCGGATGAAGCAGGTCCTTGAAAGCTGTCAGGGCATTTTGAACAGCTAGCATCTCTTTTTGATTGATGTGAAGATGCATCTGGTTTGCAGGTCATGTGCCCCGAATACATTTTCCTGCCACATGGGCCCCTCAGGCATAATCTGAAGCATTCGTTGTCAGTGTCTGTCTGGCTGTGGGTAAACTGAATGGCAGACCCTTGATATGGTGACAGGCTTCTGCCCACAATTGAAACTCCTTTTGTAGGCAGGGAATGAGTGCAATTACTGTCTCCAGGCTGTGGCAATGCTGAGTCCAAACACTTTTCAGATACCATTGTAGTTTCCTCATATGCAGTCTGGCATATGGAATTAGTAGAATGCAGGATGCCATGAAACCCAAGGCCTGCAGGATTTTCCTTGCAGATAAGTGGGTTGCCAATTTCTTGAAGTAGTCAGTTGTTTTTGTTTGTCTGGCGTGAGATAAGCCATCTGGGCAGTTGTATTTAAGCTTGCACCCAGGAATATTATCTCTTGAGAGGGCACTAGTTTTGATTTCTTTTCATTTACTGTGTACCCTAGGCCAATAATTAATCTTTTTACAAATGCCAGATGCTTTAGAAGAGTGTCTTTGTTCTCTGCTTGAATTAGGCAGTCGTCCAAGTAGGGATAAATTTGAATTCCTTTTTGTCTGCAAAACACAATTACTGGTGCCAGGCATTTTGTAAATACCCTGGGCGCAGTAAATAAGCCAAAGGGCAGTGCAGAGAATTGGTAATGCATTGATCCAGCTATGAATCTGAGGTATCTTCTGCAAGATTGTCTGACTGGGACATGCAGGTATGCCTCTTTTAGGTCCAGAGTTACTAGCTAAGCCCTCTTGCCCAGCATGGGCAGTAGCTGCTGAAGAGTCAACATCTTGAATTTTGGAACTTCCAGAAACGTATTTAGTATAGATAGGTCCAGAATTGGTCTCCAGGTTTTGTCCTTCCAGGGTACTAGAAAAAGTCTTGAGTAAAATCCTTGCCCCTGCTCTTGTTGTGGTACTTGCTGAATGGCCCATGTCCATGAGGGCTGTAACTTGTTTTTGTGCCTCTGCCCATTGATTGTGTGGCAGGTCTGGCATGCCCTTTGACCTTGGTATGGGGTGAAAATGGAACTTGTAGCCTTGGGACACTGTTCAGAACTCATTTGTCTTGGGTAACCATTTGTCAATTTGATGAAAAAAGTGCTAGTTTCCCCCCTAAGGGGGCTGTCAAAAGGAAACTGCTTGGAACTGGTAAAGGAAAGTCATTGGGACTGTTTCCTGTAAGGTTGTGATTTGTCTTCTCTGCTTTTGGAGGTAGGAGCACCCCATTGTTTAGGCCTGTATGAGCCTTGGGGCTGAGATCTGTCTCTAGGATGCCTGTATCTGCCTCTTTGTGATCTGCCCGAGACTGGAAAAGACCAATTTTTAGAAGGTCAGTTCCTGCTAAACCTGGGTGGCTGTACCTGTAAGAAATCCTTGACTGTCTGCATGGATTTTACTTTATCCTTCATTTTTTTCAACACCTCTTCTGCTTTAGTACCAAACAAAGTATCATGCTGTAATGGTGCATCTAATAATTTTGCTTTAACATGATCAGGCAGATTTTGTTCCTTTAACCAAGCATGCCTTCTAATAACAGAACCTGTAACAGCGGACCTGCAAGAGGCCTCCAGTGAATCATAACCACATTGCAAAGTATGCTTTCCCACTTGTTCAGTTGCATGCAATAAATCCTGCAATTCCTTTTTCTCTGAACATTCAGCATTTGTCAACATTTTCTGTTTAAGTAGTGACATTAAATATTGCTGATATTTAAGCATATGAAATTGACAATTTAAAGCCCTTACAGCCAGGATGGCAGAAGTGTATACTTTCCCCCCCCGTCTGTCTAGAGCCCTAGAATCCCTATCAGAGGGGACAGAGTTTTTTGCAGTGGAAGCCTTAACCCCCTTGGGACCCTGAGATATAGTTTCTGGGTCAGCAGCAGGGTTTTTATATAGGAATTTATGAGAATCTGGGACCCTGTAGTATCTGTCTGGCTTAGCAGGTGCAGGAGGTAAAGAGTCAGGGGATAGTCCGGACTCTGAAAATACATCATCTACAATGTCTAAAACAGGAGGAATGGCAAGGGGTCTATGCTGAGGAAGAAGCAGGAAGTCTCTGAGAATTTTCTTGGACTCAGAATAATCTTGGCTCTCCCAGTGGTAATGCTCCCTCATAGTATGCAGTGTTTCCCCAAAGGAATAGTCCTCAGGAGGAGAGGCTGAAGGAATGGATTCTTCAGCATCAGAATCCTCATAGGGAAGCATGGAGAAATCCTGTTCAGAAGAGGAATCAGAGGAAATAGATACCTGATCAGAAGAAACATACTCTGTCTCTTGCCTAGGCCTCTTATCAGGAGGGGGATGGGAGCCCCTGATCAAAGTAATTAGGTCTTCGGCCATTTTGAGCATCTGTTTTTTAGGCATGGAAGTCCGAGTAGGAGAATGCTGTACTTGTTTCTTTGTCTTTAGAGCTGCTTTAGTCTTTGCCTTTGAAGCTGAGGATGGCTTAATATATAGTTGTGCAGGTCTGAAGACACCCTCAGAAGCCGATGCCTGCTCAGCGGCTGCAGACCCATCTGAGGGATTGATTTCCGAGTGTCCAATACCTTGAGTATCCAGAGGCCCAGTCGGCTCCACGTGGGAGTCGGTAGCAGCCTGTGGCTCTGAGGTAGCGGGTGCCAGGGGCTGCGAAAGCGCCTCACTGAGAACCGGCGAACCGGTGACTGGCCTAGAAGAGGCTTTGTCGTCGGTTTTGGACCTCGGATGCCTATCCTTGTCCTTGCGTTTTTTGTAAACTCCGGTTGTCGGCTGTTCAGCCGGCATTATATAATTAAATCTTCGGCCAAAGTCATGAAAAGCAAAATTGAACCGACGCTTGATAGTGCGTTGGTTGAATCTAGCACAAAACCGACAGCTAGCAACGTTGTGATCAGGGCCTAGGCAAGGAATACAGTAAGAGTGAAAATCCTTATGAGGTATTTGCTTCCCACAAGAAATACAATTGTTAACTTTTTCTGGCATCGGTCTGGAGCAAGAAAAAAGTTTCCCCAACGGGGTACTTAGCTTTAATGAAGACTTTGGCTCTGAAATTCAGCTTTGAAAATCTCAGGAGTCGGCCGACCGGCACTTGCGAACTACTTTTGCTTCGGGCACCGCGCGGCAAGAAAGACTGAAGAAAATAGCGTCGGCTGCATCTTTTATACCCCTGGCGCACTGACATCAGGGAGGAGGCAACAGCAACTGACGCCGGACCTAGACTTTGGAACTCGGGCCGACTGCGGGTAGCCTGCCAGCAGGATAACCCAAGAGTAATGACTGCAACAGTGAAACACGATGAACATCTCTCTCTCTGTCATTTTGTGGCGAAGGGAAGAAGGTGGGTAAATGGATAGATTGGTTAAGGGACAGTTCATTTACCACTTTGGGCATGAAGGAGGAGTTAGTATGAAGAGAAACCCTGTCCTTATGGAACATGGTGTAGGGTAGAGTAGCTATGAGTGCCTGTAGCTCAGAAACTCTCCTAGATGAGTTAAGAGCAACTAACAAGACAGTTTTCCAGGTGCGCATCTTTAAATTGGCAGAGGCTGCCAGTTCAAAGGGTGCAGTGGTAAGTTTCTCAAGCACAA
This sequence comes from Protopterus annectens, assembly GCF_019279795.1. Classification (NCBI taxonomy): domain Eukaryota; kingdom Metazoa; phylum Chordata; order Ceratodontiformes; family Protopteridae; genus Protopterus; species Protopterus annectens. Next base: position 1,160,736,923 of record NC_056739.1, read on the forward strand.
AGTTCAGATCCCAAGGAGGAGCGATAGGCTTACCTGGTGGTCTGATGAGGAGGACCCCCTTATGAAAAAGTTTTACCTCTAATCTAGACAATAAGGGAGCATCCATGATTAAGCAGGCTGAAATGGCTGACAAGTGGACTTTCACTGAAGAGTATGAAAGTTCTGATTTTAGGAGCTCACACACGTAGATCAACCCTAGAAGTACATCCACTTGGAAGGGGTCTAGTTGCCTTTGAAGACACCATTTGGAGAACCTCTCCCATTTACCTAAATAGGATCTCCTGGTAGTGGGTTTCCTGGCCTCTCTTAGGACAGATAGCACGTCCTCTGACTATAGGTGCGTGAAAGGGATCAGAAGTTAATCACCCACAAGGTAATACTCAGTGGATGGTTAGTTTTAAGTTGCACTCGGTCTGTTACATGTTACTTAGAAGTTATTTATTTTTTGCATATCTACGTCCTGAATATGCATTCTTAATTTTTGGCAGCTTGTCTGCATTTCTTGACACAATATAAATACAAGAAACAGAAAATTCCTTATTTTGATGGATAAATGTAATTATCATTTATCTTTACAGTAAGGTTACACAGCTTTAGAGCAACATGTCAAAAGAAATAAGACAAGCTCCAGATGTAGAAAACTTTAATGCATCTTGACAAGTGGTTTTCTGACACACTGCATAAGCCCTAAAATACTAGGTACAGAACCTTATACAATCTCAGTTGTGGTTTCTGAGTCTGTGCCTACGATCACTGTTGAATACTGAAATTTATGACCTTAATAAACAAGCTTGCAAGCATATATGAAGGTGTACATAGTGACCTAGGAATATGTGAGCATTGACCAAATGCGGTGACAATGCCATATTACATGACCTACACAAATCTACAGTTGCTCATTTCTGTCCTTACCTCACAATCCCCTAAGCCTGATACTTACCAATACATACTAAAGCCTCTAATCTTCATCCTGCAACAGGGTATTACACTCGTGGACATAAGGTTTTACAGATGCCCCACCAGCTGCCAGCAAATAAGTGATGGTACGGACTTTAATTTTGCGCCACTGGCACCAAAAAATGTGCGACACGCAGGGATATGACCTCTTGATCCACAAAGTTTCAAGCCAATTAATTTGCAAGGGGTGACTGACCTTAAGGGTGCATGGTGAATGTGCACTGCTTCCTCAAGAAACATCTAACATTTGCACATCTAAATAATCTTTACACTGTCCAACTGTAGATCAGAGTTATAACACCCAGTTCATTAGGATTTCACTTAACTTAAGAGTGAGTCCAGTAACTTAAAGTGTGTTTTTTACCAAGAGTAACAGAAACTTGTCAGAAATTATTTCAATAGACATGGATACACAAATGCATGCATGTGTGTGTGTGTGTATATATATATATATATATATATATACATACACACTCACACACACACACACACACACACACATGCACACAATATATTCCAGAAGGAGTAACTCTCTTTACTTGAAATAAAGCATTTCACTTGAAAATAAAACATGCAAGCAGAAATAATCTTGCAAAAGAAATTTAAAATAAAATCCCCAACAGGCAGATGACATAGAACAAATTCTAATAATCACCTAGGTGGTGGTGCTGCTTTGGCATTGTCGCCTCACAGTAAGACGTTGTCCCGTTTGATTCTCAGCTAGAGCGTCTTCTGTGTACCTTCGCTGAAGGCTGTGCGTCAGGGCTGGCAACTCGGCACGTAAAAATCTACTGCCAATCATTAGCGGACCGGAGTTCCGCTGTGGCGACCCCTAACCGGGAAAAGCCGAAAGACACAACAACAACAACCACCTAGTACAGACCCTAACTAATTTTAGATAAGGGTATAATGTGCCTTATCTGCCACTAGCTTTCATGACCAGAAGAAAATCTGCAGAGGTCCTACAGGCAACTCACTCTCTATACATGCTGCTGCTGGAAAATCCAACAAGTCTCCAAACAAGCAGTCTTTCTTTCTCTCTCTCTTTAACTGACTCCCAGACAGTCTTTCCTGCTGGCTTCAATTCTGAATAATTTCATATTTCTGGAGGGATGTACAAATAAAGTAATATCCTTTGTCCCAGATTAAAACCTTCAAGCATTGTAGATATGTACACAGCAAATACAGTTTCACTTTCAAACTGAAGTACACTCTCAGTAGCAAATGCACAATTTTTTGTAGACAATTTCACACACTTCTTTTACACACTACATACTTTACTAAAAAAAGCAGGTACAACATTTTTTTTTGTATTCCATACAACTTTAGGAGAGCACTGTTCGGTTCTCCTGCACTCCCTTACTTGAAGTTACATAATTCCAACTTATTACAGGTTTCCACACTCATATGTACATTTTTAAGTCTTTGAGACAGAACTACATTCCTTACCACATGTTATATGCAGTTGTTTGAAACATCAAGTGTTTGAACAATGCAAACACAGGTAAAATAGTTTTGAATAGTCACTTTTTGAATTTTGACAGTATTTGCGAATGAGAGATCAGGGAACAGTGGGGATTATGAATTTGCCCTTTCTCCACTGTAGTTTAATCTTTGAGTTGATGTATATAATTAGCGGGGGTGTGGGGTACAGTGGGGCTTACCCTCAATGCAAAAACTTGTATTTATTTTTATTTCTTGTTTTTTTCCGAAAGCTGTGTATTTGGTATTTGAACTTTTTATAGTTTGAATACCTGTCAAACTCATCACATATACCCAGAAATTGTTGCTGTCCATCATCAAATTAAATATAAATACAAATAACCACTGAGCTACAGGCACCTCTACAACCAATATAACTTCAGCCTTAGACTGCATCAGTTGGTACAGTTCTGTTTTTAGTTTACTAGAGCAAAGCAAAACAGCAAGACCAGCAAAAGATAATCTTACCTAGGAAAGGATCAAACTTTCTAGATTCTGTCCCACAAATTAAGCAGTTCACTTCATTTTGGAGTACTCCACCAAATATGGCAGTGACAACTGTAGAAGCCCCATTTCTAAAAGTAAGGAGAAAATACTGTTAATGTGGTTGAGCTTTTAGAATCCAAAGTAAATCTCAGACAAAAAAAATGTGGAAGTATCAAATTAATACTTGTACAGGATTCTTGCAAAGAGAACTGCTAGTAGGATGGTACAATAAGAAATGAGGCATCATGCTGCCTAAATAAATTTTTTTTTTTGTTTACAGTTCATTTCCTATCAGTAGTCAATTCCTGTCAACCAAACCAATGGAACTTGTATACATATATGTACACACACAAAAGTATACGCATACATATACACGCTAACATTTTTGCCCTTATGGCCTGGGTCATGGTTAAGTATCTAAGGAGCAGCACTTCAGGACTAGTTTTATTTAACAAGTTAACATAATTTTTATTTTTTATTTTTTTTTATTTTACATTTGTTGACCGGGCTGGTCTAACTGGAATAAAATCCATTTTCAGTAGAGGCCTGGGGAGAAAAGCTCCAGCACATAAAACTTTATACAGTAAAAAATAATAAGTTCAAAGCAAAATAACAGTAGTAAAATAGCTCTAAACAGTTACAGCCATTCACATACACAATATATGACTGTAATAAATTGTTTCAAATTAAAAGAATTATAATAATAATTAAAAAGGGTCAAGCAGAATACAGACATACTGATTAGGTTCAGTTGACATTACAAGGATACCTAGGTTGTGCTGAGGTGATATGCAATGCAATAGAAATAGAAACAAATTAGTAGTTTCTGATTGGTAGCAGGATAACAGAAAGTATATACTGTCGATAAATTATAGAAATGTATCATATGATATAGTGAGATAAAGGTATCTAAGAGGCAGCAAGAGTATGTAAATTGGTGGAATATACTCTTGCTAGGAGCAGAGAAGATATTTAGTCAGGGTTAGTACAAGGACAAAGCCAGTGAGAACTGAGAAATTGTTTTATTCTTAGTTTAAAGAGTCTTGCGGAGGTCAGAGATAGGAGTTCAGAGGGAAGTTTGTTCCAGTGTTTGCCTATGGAGTTAGAGAACAGAGAATCTCCAGCTGAGTTGTTGGATTTGTTGATAGTAATAAGTGGCTTATTGGAGGAGCGTAGGTTCTTGAGATTGTTATAGGGGGTGATGAGGGTAGTCAGTATAGGTGTATAGGTGGGGTAGTACAAGCTCCTATGGATAATAATGAGTTGTTGAGATATCTGGTTTTGAAACTCAAGCCATCCTAGTTGTTTTAGGTTGTTGCAGTGATGTGTACGAAAAGGAGAACCTGTGGCAAATCTAGCAATGGAGTGATAGGCAGTAGCAAGTTTGTTTAGGTTATGTTTTGAGAGATTGGTGTATATGGGTGAGGCATAGAGTAAGGTAGTGATTAAATGAGTTCTAGCTATAGCAATTTTGGTTGTGGGAGTGAGGAAGGGTTTGATTCTGTAAAGGGATCCCAGTTTATTATTTACTGTTTTTATAGTGATGTTAGTATGAGTGTCAAAGTTTAGATTATTATCTATAGTAATTCCAAGAAGTTTGGTGGTTACGTCAAGAGATATGAGAGTCCCATTGTTGGATGTAAGAGTAAAGTGAAGAGGGGCAGTCCTAAGAGTAGGAGTAAAAAGTAGGAGTTTGTTTTTTTTTGGGTTAAGTAAAAGGCAACGGTTTAAAAACCATTGTTCCACTGTGTTAAATGCATTTTGTGTAAGGGATTGTAGCTCGGCAGGGGTATTACCTGAGCAAATAATAGTGGAGTCATCTGCATATTGAATGCAGGTGGCATGTGGGATTGCTAGGTGGAGGTCATTAATGAAAATGGAAAATAACAGTGGGCCTAAAATGGAGCCCTGGGGGACACCAAGGGAAATAGGGAGGTGAGAGGATAGGTTACCTTCCCATAGTACTGCTTGTTGTCTATTGTCTAAGTAGGATTTAAACCATTGTAATGCTAGAGAATCAAGAGAAAGAGTTTTAAGTATTTCAATAAGGAGCTGGTGATTAACCATATCAAAAGCCTTAGATAAATCAATGAAGACAGAGGAGGAAAGGGTATTGTTATTACGGTTAGAATTTATACAGTCTGTGAAGGAGAGGAGGGCTGTGGTGGTGCTGTGGTTAGGTCTAAATCCATGTTGACAGTTGGCGAGTAAGTTATCAATTAGATGGGTGAGTACTTGCTTATGGACACATTTTTCCATTATTTTTGCTAGTGGAGAGAGTAAGGCTATTGGTCTATAGTTTGAGATGTCGATAGAGTTACCACCTTTATGAAGGGGGATGATGTGTGAGATTTTCCAGATAGATGGGATATTTCCTTCGGATATAGTTCTGTTTATGAGTATGGAAATGGGGAGGGCTATGGCTTTGGCACCTTTTTGCAGGTACTCAGCAGGTAGATGGTCAGCAGAGGGGGTGGTAGGTTTCAATTTTTCTAGTAGAGAGCAAATAAAGGATGTAGGAACTGGTTTTAGCTGAAGTAATGGAATAGGGAAAGTGGAAGAGGTGGTTAGATTGGGGGAAGTAGGGGATAATTGCTTAGCTAGAGTTTGAATGGTATCTGTAAAGAAAGAATTAAAGGCATTAGCAGTTTGTGTTGGGTTTTCTTGGTTAGAGCCTAGAGGGGTAGGTGTTATAGATTGGCCTGGGTGTAGGAGTTTGTTGATGCTGGACCAAAACTTTTGTGGATTTCTTTGGTTAGTTTGTTGTAGTTGGATGTAAAACTTTTTTATCTAGCAGGATAGCTTTTTTAGTGGTATTCCTAAGTTGTCTAAAGGTTTGGTGGTCTGTTGGATTCCTGGTAGTGTGCCATTTTGACCAAGATTTGTTTCTGAGGAGAATTTTCTGTCTAGTTTCTTTGGTGAACCATGGGGCAGGTTTAGTGTTACTTCTAATAGAGCGCAGGGGCATGTTGGTTAAGGATGGATAAGAATGAGGTATTAAAGTAGTCAACTGCTTTATCTAGGGAAGTGTTTTTAGTGGTGACCAGTCACAGTGTTTAAGTTCTAGCTGGAAAAGTTCTGGGTTGAATGATTTTTTAGTCCTGATTGTACGATATGTAGTTGGGTTAGGTAAGTTAATTTTGTGTCTGATGATATAAGTGAGTAAGTGATCACTTAGATTATCAGGGAGGGTTTCTGCCTTGTATGTAAGATGTGGGGAGTTTGTAAGAATCCAATCTAGTATACTTTCTTTATTGTTGCTTTTATCAATTCTTGTGGGGGAGGTTATAACTTGAGAGAAGCCATGAAGATTAATGTGGGTGGTGGGCTGAGGGGTACTGCAGGACTTGAATGGCTACTGGGTGTTCAGGCTGTGAGGCATACAATAATTAACAACCAGGATTAAAGCAGAGTAGTGAATTAGGTATGAGCCAAACTTACAATTGCATATACTCTTCATCACTTTACGTGTGAGAACAACAGTTTTCACTTATGAAGTGATGTTACAGTTGAAAGATTGGGGGGGTCCTTGGGTCCCTGCTGGATAGTAATCTCTTAGTAGAGGGTAGGCAGGCTGAAATAGGCGAAAGCAGATATGAATAAAGCAGGAACAAGAGAGAAGGGGAGAAAGACAAGAAAGAGACAAAAAAAAGTATTAGATGGCACACTACAAAATGGTTAGGCAAGTTACTTAGTTAATCAATTAGAAGCAATCAAATCCATATCTCTAGAGTAGGAAAGACAAGATATCGGTTTACTACAAACAGTTGTATCTATCAATTATACAATAGGCTTGGTATGAGTGAAAACACTGTTGCAGGCAAAAACATTTGTGTTATACTTTTGTGATAACAATCAAAACATATCATAACAAATAAGCTTTCCAGTAGTGTGGCTTTAATGAGCAGTGAACATTTTCAGTCAAACTATTTACTCCACTTTAAGCATTTAAACACTTCTAATGTGCCTTCCGTATCTTTCCCAGTTCTTATTTTTCACACAATCTAACTTCTAGAGACACCTGTTCCAACTATCTCTTAGACTGTCAGTGTGCAATAACTAGTTACAGGTACATAGTAAAATTCTTTACTGTCAAAACAAATCAGACCCTTACTATTCTCAGTATTCCACCACTATGTAACATTCCTTAATAGCCACTTGGAAGAAGAGCCTTTGATCCTAGTCTTTCCTAGTGGCATCCAAATGGCAGTACTCTAAGGAACAAACAGGTTTCACTGTTTTAGCTCCTCCCAGATAGCAAATTCTGACAAGTGAAGTGAAGACAATATAAAATGTTTCAAAACATTATTTCCTAATCATAAGTATAGAAAGAAAGATGAAATATAATATACAATGATCACCACTGTCCAGTGAATAACTGGGGCTCAAATCAGAGGTGGCAAAATGTGTCAGGATGAGCTGAAGACTGACTAGCCTGGGGGGACACCCCAGGGAATTACTATCAGAATTTCCTTCAGAGACCAGACTACATGAAATTATGCACTTTTTGGTCATCATACAGAAACAGAAATAGCTTTGGTCTTTACGTCAGAATTTTGCAGGTGAGGTATAGGATCAAGAGGAATGACAGGGAAGTTCACAGAATCTCATCTGTCACAGAATAGATAATGTATCCACTGCAAATTCCTCTTTGCCTTTCCGCACTAGCAGAGGAAGGGAAGAACAACAAATTCCCAAGTGGAATGTGTCCAGAATGCCCAACCCCTGGAAAACCTGATCCAGACAAGGCTTCTGAATTGGCAGCACCAGGAGAAAAGTCTGCCAGCTTGTTCACATCTCCTATGAAATGAGCTGCGGGTGATTAATGCCACCTGTGTCCCAGTGACAGATGCAAACCTGCTTTAAGCATACAAGGCATGACTATGCGCTCCCTCAGATATCATACAATAGGACTGACTATTACAATGAACTAGGAGGGACCAACTTGTAATTTGTCATCCTTGGACTTGGAAGAATTTCAGTAGTTCAAAATGGTTGATACAGGGAAGAATTTCAGTAGCCCCAAATGGTTGATACAGAGGCCCTTTCCTTTTAATTTTTTAAGTACCCTTACATCATTCTAAGGCATTGTTACCCAGTGCCCCGTGTCCATGCTAGGTCTACCAGCCTCTCTGGTCCCCCTGGACATGCTCTATTTCTGCTGGGGCTGGTAATGGAAACTAAGGCAGGTTCCAAGACAGACCTGACATCTATTCCCTTGTGAAAATCCTCTGAGGAAGCAACTGGTCCAGTGGAATGAGCTTTCAGGCAGGAATGCAAGGGCTTACCATAGTGTGAAGAGGAGAAAGAGATCGCCCCAGAGATCCCAGTTGCAATACTTTGTTTGGAGGCAGGCTGGTTCAGCATAGGGCTCATAAGAAATACAAACAGATGGTCAGTCTTCCTAAAAGACTTAGTTTTTGTCTAGCTAAAATCTGAGTTGTCTGTGAATGCCCAGAGAATGTAAGATTCTTTCCCCTTATTTTGGGGATTGGAAAAGAAGGTTGGTAGATGCATAGCCTGACAGAGGGGGACAGTTCATTCACTACTTTAAGCATGAAGGATGAATTAGCTCCAAGTCACCCTGTCCCTGTGAAAAATAAGAAAAGTGGGAATGGCCATGAGAGCTTTTAACTCAGAAATTCTCCTAGCAGAGGTGAGAGCAGAGAGTAGAAAAGTTTTCCAAGTGCAGAATTTTAAAGCAGCCGCAGATGCTGGTTCAAAGTGAGGTGACTTAAGCTTTTCTAGCACAAAACAGATTCCCAAGGGGAAAAGGGTTTCTTGATATGTTAAGATGCAGAACTCCTCTGAGGAAAAGCACAACTCCCACTCTAGCAATTAGTAGAGGGTTAAAAGGTAGGCAGGCATTGATGGCCGACAGGTGAGCTTTTATAGAGGAGTATGCCAAACCAGAACAAAGTAGTTTGCAAAGATACTGCAGGGACTGGTAATAAGAATGGGTTCAGACCATGTCTGCAGCACCAGTTGGACAATGTTTTCCATTTAGCTGTGTAAGAGTTTCTAGTATTAGGTCTCCTGGCTTCTTTTAGCACTTGAACAACCTCTTCAGAGAAAAGGTGTCTTTGAGAAATTAAAATATCATCATTGATGGGGTCAAGCTGAGAAAGGGAGGGCATTTGTCCTCCAGGCTGTGGGACAAGGATCCCTGGTGTACAACTTGGGGGGGGGGGTGATGCAAAGAAGTCTGAAGTGCCCCACTGAAGGATGAATGCCTGGAAACCTGCCTGTTTAGTGTCTATTCTCAGGACAATGTGCTTAGGGAGTCTACAAGCACATTGTGCTGGGAAGGACTGTATACGGCTGTGATTGAAATGTCCTGGTTGGCCAAGTTCATGAATCCTGGGCTAACCTGCACATCTGGTAAGACCTGGTGCCTCCCTCTAAGTAGGTCATGACTGTGGTGTTGTCTGTGTATACTAGGACTGGTCTGGGTTTCCATAGGTGGCAGAAGGTCTGCAGTGCTTGTAGAAGAGTCCTTACTTCCTTCAGATTGCTATGCACCTTCAAGAACTGAGGTGGCATCTGCCCTGCACCTAGTGTGATCCTATCCATGCCCCCCATGCCTCACCCAAGGTGTCAGTGCAAACCTCTTGAAGAGGAGGAAGAGATGTGAAGGGAAGTCCTAGGTTGAGGTTGACCTGTTCCTTTCACCAAAGCCACCTCTTTTTGGGACCAGGGCGGAGGGGAATCAGAGAGTTGGGTGATAATGCTGGTGACCGCACAAACGTTAAGCACCACTGGATTTTTCTCATGTGAAGTCTGGACAGGTGGAGCATAGGAATGGTGACTGACATGAACCCCAAAGTTCTTAATATCTTCCTTGCTAAGCAATGTGTTGCAGAGGAAAGATCTTGGAAATGTTTGGACAGATTGTGAACTTTCTCCCATGAGAGGAAGGCATACATTTTCTTTGTGAAACCAATGTAGGAACCATGTCGGATTTTTTGTGGCTTATAGTGAAACCCAGAACTGACAGAAGTTGGAGGGTGAAGTGTAGGTGCAAAATAAGGACTCGTAGAGACACAGCCTGGATTGAGAGGTCATCCAGAAAGGGTAAAATATGAATTCCCTGCAACAGAATTACATCACTGGAGACAGACACTTTGTCAACACCTGGAAAGACCAAAAGGCACAGTAGTAAACTGAAAATATGTGGAACCAGAGAAACACCTGAGGAACTTCCTGCAAGAAGGATGAATGGGTATGTGCAAGTAGGCATCCTTCAGATCTAGGGACATTAGGAAAGCCTGGGAAGAGACAGCATTTTGAAAGATGGCACTTTCAAGAAAGTATTTAAAAGGGCAAGGTCTAGGACGGGGTGTCCACTGTCTTCCTGTTCTTGGCACTACAGAAATTCTGGAGAATCATCATCTTCCTGTGAAATCCTTTGGGACTACTTTGATGGTGCTTTGATTCAGGGGTTCTTGAATAATGGGAGAGAGGAGGGACAACTAGTTGTGAGAAGGACGCCACATGCCTTTCAGAATCCTTGACTATAGACAGGACCCTTTGCCTGTGGTAATACCTTCCCACCTAGCCAGGGGGACTAACAGTCTTTTGGAAAAATGGAGCAATGGGTCTGAGAACAGTGGGAGGGGTGCTGCAAAGGTAGCCATAGACTTATTTACAGAGACAGGCTTCCCAGATGGAGGTTCCCTATGACTTTTGAGAGAGTACCTTTTCCTAGCATGTTTTCCTCAATTTCTAAGTTGTCTGAAGATCCCCACAGAAGGATTTAGATTTAGAAGGGTAGTTCCAATGTTATGTAGGAAATGAGGAGAGAAGAATTTGCCTGCAATCTTTCATAGTCTTACCTTGGTCTTGGAGAGTTTTTAACAGCATGGCAGCGTGAGAACCAAACAGCAAGTCTTTATCCAAGGGAGAGTCTAAAAGTTTGGTTTGAAATCCTTGGGGTTAAGATGAAGCCATGCATATCTGTGGATAACAGACTCAGTAGCAGCTTCCCTAGAAGAGGCAACAATAGCATCCTAATTGCATGTCATGCCATGTCTGGCTATTTGAGTTGCACGTGAAAAGAAGATTCTCCATTTGTTGTCTTGATGCTGCTGTTGGAGGGTACAGAATAATTGCCCTAAAAGCAAGGGTAAAAGAGGTGTATACCTTCTTTCTCCATCTATCCACAGACATACTATCTTTGTCTGGGCATTAGCACTGGGTAAAACCTTAGAGGGCTTATCTGAAAGCAAGAAATACTCCAGGTATTTCAGGTCATCGGGCATCTTGTAAATCTTGTCTAGTCTTTTAGGAACTAGTGGCTGAGAATCAGGTGCTGACAAGATGGATTGGAAAGCATCCTACAAATCCTCAAGGACAGGAGGAACTGTGGAAGGGTCAGGAGGAACTGGGGAAGGGTCAGGAGTACCCATTTCCAAGAGGCTGTAATATCTCTTCTGAACATCAGATATCTGAGTGGATTGCCATTCAACATCTTTCATCATATTCTGAATAGCCCCCCCCCCCCAGGAAAGGAAGCCTACTCAAAAGGGAAAAACGAGAAAGAATTCTCTTCACCTGAAGAGGTTTTCCCAGGAGAATACAGCTGAGAAGAATAATCTACAGAATAGCCAGAATCATAGTCTTGTTCTTCTTCAGAAAAAGAGGATCCCAAGACAGGTTTTTGAGGAGTAGACTGTGGTTGTGGAGACACAAAGGAGGGAGTTTCAGTTTCAAAGGAATAACATGTTTGAACAATCCATGTGAGAAATCTTTCCACTCCTTTTCTCTAGCTGCTGAAAGACAGGCCACATGGCGTGTCTTTTTTTTTTTCTTCTTCTTGGGCATGATGCCTGCCTGGATGAAGCTGAGGTTGGAACCTTGTCTAACCTCTATTAATGTGGAATCTCTTTTCTAACCAAAACTTGAGGGACACTCTTAGGGCCCTCAGAAATTATGAGTTGCAGTCAATGGACGTATCTCCACAGTCTGCAAGGCCTCAGGAGCCCTACAGGTCTCCTAGGATGTCTCCGTAGCGGGCAACTGAGAAGTAATCTGGCTTACTGTGGGGTTCTGCAACCTCGGCGGATATGCAATCTGAGACAATGGATCTGTTCTGTGCCTCTTAAGTTTCTTCTTAAGACAGAAAAGTGACATCCAGGGATGCAGATTCTGTCTTGGACTAGGACAAGCATTAAGAAGCAGAGTCTCAAGAAAGGTGTTGAGAGATGGATTTTATGTATGAAAGATTGACAAATGGAGCAAGATTTACAATCAGGTTCTGGGGATAGGCAGAAGAGACACTTAGTATGCAAGTTGTTGCATGGAATTTGCCTGTCACACTACACTTACCCCTCCTAGCTGACATTTAACAAATTTGAATAAAATTAGTGTAAACCAAAAGGAAGGATCCCCAACGGGCCATTTACCTGGAAAAAAAATGACTGAGTGAAGCAATGGTATGAACAACCAAGCAGTGATCAATCCTCCAAACGCATGACCTGCATTCAAGCTGGTGGCAAGACAGTCTGAGGATCAATATTCATATGTCTGCCTATATACCACTATGCTCACAAGATGAGGCCATGTGTTGGATATACGACCTCAGGAAGGTAAAGCTTTGGTACCCTGGTGAGATGCCAGTAGTGACAACCCCATGTGTCAGGAATACTGCAACAGTGATTTCAGTCAGGAATTCTGTTTTTACTACCCCTAAGATAACATGTGCTGTAGGATAGGAAGAACACTGGGGTTTTATCTGGTGAATATGGAATAACTCCCTGGAAAGGAAAACTTCTTCCCAGTGTCATCTGTAACCCTGCTCTCAGAACCAACTTGTCTGAAACAATCTGTTGCCAAAAATAGAAGTGACTATTCAGACTTTCTGGAAGGGATAAGGGGCTGCCAAGGTTGAGGAGGGGGGCAGACGAGATCTCATATAGTCATTCTGCCTTATTTGACTGTCCTTTGTTCTGGGGAAGGGTTCCTACTTTCTTTTTAGTACCTTCCTGCCACTGTTTTTTAAATGTCTGCTTACCAGCATTTTGCCGAGTCTGTTTTTCATTTCTTGCTAAAACTGGATGAAGGAGCAAAAAATCCACTGGAAACTTTGGAGAAGGAGGGCTGAAAAATCTTAGCGATTACCTGTAACAACAAGCTTCTCTCTTAATGCGTACAGATAACCTCTGTTGCAGAAGGTGCACAGACTACATTTCTAGCCAAAGGAGAATTCAAAATCTCATGTTTTAAAACTTCTTGGAGGCTCTGGGAACACGCAGTTTCAGTGGTAACAGCCATGGATATAGTATTTAGAGAGTCATATACGAGTACTGGCCCAAGAAATTGAAAAACAAAACCACACAAAGCAGACTTTTCCTCAAAGGAGGTAAATGCAAATAAAACATTCCTCCATCCATCCATCTATCCACTTTAAAAGTGACAATAAAGTGGGTTGTCACTTTAAAAGTGATAATAATCTAGAGCCACGATTTACACTGCTGAGTGGCTAGCCCTGCCATGGCAGTTCTTCCACACAATGTGCTTGCATGCGCACTCACACTTATGGTCAATTTAGTGTGTGTAATGCACCTACTGCATATCTTTGGAATGTAGCGGGGAAACCAGAGCACCCGTAGGAAAACCAGGTGAACACAGGGAGGACATGCAGACTCTGCACAAAATTCACTCCAGCCAAGAATTAAACTGGGGAACCCCCTGTTGTGAGGCAACAACACTATCCGCTGTGCCACTGTGCTACCCTTAGATAAAACATTCCTCATACGCTCACAATTCGTCAGAATAAACTTCCAACACATAAGCCTAACAATTTAAAGCTGCAGAAGCATACACTTTTTCCCAACCGTACCGATTATTTTACCATCTTCGTCAGAAGGGGAAAGATTAGAATTAACAAAATGTTTGGTAGCAGATAGATTAACTAAAGCTATAGTTGCTGGGCCAGGGCTGGGATGAGTGTACGAAACTTTGAAAGACTGAAGAACTTTGCACATTCTATCTGCTTTCATAGGTGCAGCAGGTCAGCAGCATAGCTATGGCAGGGTGAGAGGGGCAACTGCTCCAGGTGCAAAGTGTTGGGGGGGTGCAATCACCTGATATGGATCTCTCTCTCTCTAATAAAAGCCGGTATTGCATTTGCTGTCAAACTTGCATGCTGTAGCAGTCCGTGTGTGGTCTAAACTGCAGCAACTGCTTTCTACACTGTAGGCAGGCTGTTTGCTACAGCTTAAAAGTAAAGAAAAGGAAAATCTCTCTCTTTTTTTTTTTTTTGGAAATGATGTCGGAGCACCACAGTACTCCATGCAGGCAAAGTATAAAATGTAGAAACTGTTTACTACATTTGTAACAAACGGTTTGGTACAGATTAAAAGAATTAATGAATTAATTTTAATTAAAGCATGAGCGCCACAGCTCTCAGTGCAGGCATAGTGCAAACTGTATCAACACTTTGCTAAATTTGCAGCAAGCAGTTTGCTACAGTTTAAGATTTTTTTTTATTTCATAAAAAAATGCAGTAGGAAATTGTGGTCAGGGCACAGAAATGGGACAGGATGGCTGGGGCAGGGCATGCCAGTAGAAGGTACAGCCTTTTTTAGTTTTGGAGAAAGACATTCCTTGACAAGGAGATTCAGATAACATGCTCTCCTCTGAGTCTGAATCAGAAATCTGAGAAAAAAAATCTATATCTGTCTCACCATATTTCTCTTGAGATTCAATTTCTTGATTGTCTTCAAGAAAAGAGGAATCCCTTTTTCTTTTACCAGAAACCAATTGATAAAAACGGTAAACAGCCTGTAGAAGACCCTCAGACAAACTTAGTAAACTACTCCTGTCCACTGAAACTGGTGCTGGAGAAGGTATGTTTAGTTTTCTGTTTCTTTGTGACAAGGAAGTTGGAGCAAGAAAGATTATTAAGGGCAACAACAGCTTCCTCAGGGATATGCACAACATTCTGGCTAATCAGGGGCACCTTCTCTGCCCCTTCTCCCAAGACTGGCAACAGAGGCTCTCCCTTGCCTATTGAGAGGAGTCTTACAGCCAGAGAGAACATGGCCAACCCCCAGTTCATAGTGGCAATATGGACAATAGTGGGGGGATCCTACAGAGTCACATATCTGTGGCTGAGTCAAATTATTAGCCTGCTGTGATGGCAAAAGCTGTCTATTTAACTTTTTTCTTTTTGTGGTTGGAAGAAGGACTTCCCATGGGACTGGTATTTTTTTTGTAGTCAAGCCAAAAATGGTGCTTCTTTCCTGGGGAAACTAAGCAGCACTTTCCAGCAAAATTAAAAAAAATATATAGTTGTAAAAAGTTACTTTTCCCAGTAAATACACAATAAAAAGTACTCAAATACACTTCACCAAACTCAAAATACAATTGAAACACAGCTTCCTAAAGAGAAAGTGGTTTTAGAATGCTTAATCTAACTTTTAAACTGTCAGAAACAAAATGCCCTTCAGTTTAAAAGTATAGTAAAGTCATATGAAACTCAACAAAATGTATTTGTAGCTTAAAATATAGTTTCACAAAAATGAAAGTAAGTTTAATCAAAAGTAGTATTTGGAAGGTTTTGTCCCAAACAGAACTTATTTGCTCAGCAGTGGAACAGCACAAGCTGACTGTTGATCCTTGAAAGCCTGCAGAGGAGTGCTATTTTAGGAGGCAAGAAAGCTCTGAAGGGCTTGGTGCCCAAACCTGTCTTTTTGTCAGCTCAGCTCAAGGTGATGACTGACTTAGGAGGGTAGAAGGTGCCCTGAAGCTTTGGAAGCTGGCTGGCTGTTATATCCTATACATGATATAGCCCATATAGCTTAGGCTACTGCAGCAGTGATCAATATGATTAACATTAACTTCTGCTTGAGATGTCGGTCAGGCAGCTGTTCCAGTGACTGGATATGTGAGCCAGATAGATTATGCCCCTCAAAAATAATGTTGAAGATGCATAAACTTGTTAATCACATTGGGGATGAAGTGCCAGGTGATAAAGAGTCTTTTTAAGGGCTGTTGCTGCGATATATTTTAGTGAATTCAATCCTCAGTGACATTCCAGAAAACCACAAATTTTATGAGGAACAGAACAAATGTACAAGACAAAAATCTAAATATGCTGCAAAAATCTGGATAGTTGAGAGGTATGATGGGGCCAAACTGCCAGGCTGTGAAGAGTCTTGAGACTTTTTAATGGCTGTTGCTGCAATAACAATATCAGCCTTAGGAGTCTCCATCGGAAACTCAAGTCTTCAAGCGAGTAGGATAATACCGTTTAGTTTCCATAAGATAAAAGCTACGGCACTGGGGGTTTTACCATGCATCATTGGTGGTACCCTTTAACATGCCTGCTGACAGAGGGACTACCAAGATAACATTGGAGTGAACAAAAATGATACTGTATTCTCTGTAGTTACTACACAGGACACATGGGTCATCCACGCTTGACATACCATCGCTATTACATTTCCAAACTTGGAGTTCATGAGGGAGATGAAGAGAAAAGTCAGTATCCTCCTTGTCACTGATGCTTACAGTGGAAGCCTCATTATGGCAGTCTACATATTTCCTTTTAAAAGTATGTTACCCTGAAATCTTTGAAGGTCACAAGACTGAAGACAAAGAAGCAGCACACTTGGGGGCTGATACACAGAAAAACAGCAAAAGTTTTTTGCTCTACCTTTCCTGCTGCTTGAGAAGCTGGACAGTCATGAGATCCGTAACAGGCTAGTCTTCTTGTTGGACTTGTGTTAAAATATGGATGGCAAAAGACATCGTAGAAGGTCACTGGCAAGGGTGCCAGCAATATGGCCCTGAAGTTGACTGTACACTTAATGGTGAAAGCACCAGTGCAGACAATGGATGACCAAACTGACTGGTACTAGTCCTGAAGCCAGCAGACCAAAAACCAAGCATGGCACCAAAGTTTTGACCTTTACCATCAGTAGTGACAATCTCACTGGTGTTCGCAGAGTCCATGACCGATTCACTAAGTTCAGAGGCATAGCCAACAGTGGAGTCATTGATGCTGAAAGCTGCGGTCCCAAGAAAGGAACTGCATTTAGTGTCTATAGTCTTCAGCCATTTACATCAATGTTATTTAGGTAGATGTCAGCAACCACAGGACCTGCAATGAGAACATTGGTGCCAGATAAGAATACTTGGATGATACATGCTAAAATCACTGAGAAAAGGATCCCCTCACACAGAAAAACCCACGGGGATGGGGCCACAGACAGCTAATTTTGAACCCAAACCATGGCATCAACAAACTTGTCACAGTCAAATTCACGCACTGGCACAGGAGGAGGTCTGGAGGTGGTTGATCTAGGGTTTAATGTCTGCAGCACTTCTCTTCACAGCCAAAGTGGTCAATCTTTGAGATTTAGAAAGCCTCAGATGAGACTTATGCTCCCCTGCTTGTAAGACATTGTTAGTCAATTTATCTTTTATTGCCTTTTTAGCTTTAGAACCTAGGCAGGAAGACCTGGGTTTGCCTGGTTTAAGGGCCTTGTGGTGCTTACCTCTGGGCAGTTTGAGTCTAAGCAGGAAACAGAACCTATGGCCACAAGGTGCACAGGGAAAGTATGGCTCTGTGCAAGAATTGCTAAGTTAAGCACACACAAATTACTCAAACATTCAGCTTTAAAATTAGCTGTCTTGTCCCAGAATACATTAAAAATAAAAGCCTGGCAGATGGTGCATACATTATGCTCTCCCAAACAGTTCAAGCACACCCGATGTTTGTATTGCAGTAGGATTTTATTCCCATGCTTACAGTTGTGGAAAACATTGTTTGTGATGACTGGAAGGGGATACACACCTAGGAAAAACAAAAGCAAACAGCAGCAAAATCAACAACAATCAGAGGAGACAAATCACAAAAAAGTATAAAGGAAGTTAAGAGGAAATAGCAATTCCAAATAACAGACAATATCAATCTGAAAAAGCAGGCAATAAGACCTATGAAAACAGATTAAAACTAGAGCAAAACCCCTCCTAAAATTCATATAACAAAGCAAAATGAAAACAAATAACAGTCACTGTGGGGGCACTAGGTGTCCACCCAATGGACCTAGAGTCAATCAAACCTATACCTGTATGCAAGCAACATTGTGAGTAGAAAATAATCCTTGGAGAGCAGCTGAAGGGGAGAGGGTTCTCTGTGGAGAGAGAGGGTAGCTCCCCCCCTCCCAAAAGACTAGCAAACCTGACTCGCTCTTTACCACCCAACTCTTGATCTGAGTAGATGGTGTCATGGGGATTCCTGAACTGTAATGAATGGACCCCTAGGTCGACTGCAGGGGAATCCCAGGTGCATGCAACAGAGGAACTAATGGCCCAAATGGGTGCAGAAAGAGGAGCCACTGCTGGGCTTGGTGCTGTGAGGATGAAAAAAAAAAAAAAAAACAGGAAGTTCAGCAATCCTTCCTAGACAAAAAAAAAAAAAAAAAAGATTTTCACTGATCTGGTAAAAAAAAAAAAAATCAAAAAATGCTGTTAAAATTCAAAAAGAAATAACATGGGGCCATTTTGTGCCATTGTGAACTGCTGTGCATAGTAAAAGAAATGTGGACAGGAACATCTTTGCTATGCATTACGGGATGAGAAGGGCCTAGGAATTTGAGAAAGTGTAAGTGTGAAGCTGTCCTATTATATGCCAACATTAGTAATGCTGTTACAGAGAACTGACATTATTTCATCACATTTTTATGTTCAGGCATTTTATTATCTTGCATTAAAAAGGAAAAGTTATTTTTGGTAAAAAGTTAACTTTTTTCAACCAAATGCTTTAAAATCTCTTTGGTAATCTGAGGACAAAACAATAAATGCCCTAACTAATGCCCCAAACAAACATACACAAGTCTGTACAAGAAGAAAGACTTACATGCAGCACTTTGTGGCTGTTGACAAGCCTGGACTCTCTGGTGAAAAGACAAAGTGACGAATTCCATTGAAGCCATCTTGTAGCTCCAGGTGCAGGAGGTCCAAGAGGTATCGCATGAACTCGTGTGCATCCTGCTGCTGATAACCTCTGTAAAAATTTTCACTTCAGTTACAAAAGACTCACAAACTCAAGTATAAAGCTTTACTCAAGACAGCCAAAATGAATACTAGGATTGAGGTCAAACCACTTAAATAAGGACATAATGATTACAATGATACTTTACTATACTTTGCCTGATGCTGACATCCAAGTGCCCTAAACAATATTTGGAGACCAAGATAAAGCTTAAAATATAAGCCTGCTGCAGAGTACCCAATCTGAAATACCTGATTTGCTCATACGAGCTGTGGCATAAAGATAAATTTCTCTGTAAATTTTTTTTTTATAATGGCCTCAATAATTTAAACTTCAATCTATTTACAATAGGTGACAAGTCACTTGTAAAATTTTTATACCTGCCAAGAATGCATAATGGCGCTCAAAGTGTACCAAAGAGACCTTGTATATCTGTAGACTTTAATGAACTTTATTGCAAAATTCTACCACTACCACACAAGTTTTGTTCAGTTTTGTTTTGTTTTTGAAATAGGGAGTAGGGAGATGTGTGTCCTCTTTCTTTAAATTAGTGGTCTGACTAGTATGTTGGTCATGTAGTGTGGTTTTCTATGTACTGGATGGCTTCAAAAATCGTGTGTGATGAAGGGGATTCAGAAAATTATGTAAAGGTGTAAAATCAAGTCTGAAAATAAGGAAGTACCTCCAAAAACAGGTACATTGTGTGCAGGAGTAAAACTGGACCTGAAAACAGGTGTGTGTTCCCCCAAAACGGAAAGTTGAGAGGTATGATTGTGTGTATGAACTTATTTATAAGCTCTGCTCATAAAAAAGTTCATGCCTTCTAACACAGTTTTACTGTCTGGCCAAAGCCATTTTCTGACACCTAAAATTTAAAGTCAGATTACTGCAATAAGCTTCTTTCCATGGAAAGCTCCTCAAAAGGATCAAATATCTCATTTATAGTGCTATGTACAAAGTATATTATAACCCACCTGAAGTTTGGCATGATTTTCCAGACAACATAAAACAATGATTCAGGACTAAATGCTGTTTGGCTCCCTTGCCAGAGAGCACACAATGTCTTTCTGAATTCTTCAACCAAGGACCTAAGAGAAAAAAAAAGTCACAATGCCTGTCTGAAACAGAATACGGTCAAGAAGTTATCTTCATTTCTCACAAAACACAGGCAGTCTTATCGCAATTTGTGGGGAAAGCAATCTCTGATCAAATCTTACCATCAAAATAATTTTAAGCACTTACTATAAAACTATATGCAAATATACTCACTAGGCACAGAAAGCTGGTAACCAAAATGATCCCCAGTTCACAAACTTAATTCCTGACGGACACATTTGACCAAGAGACAAAGTGTGGTGTAGGATTCACATCATCTTTTAGTGCAATATGAGAAGCATGAACATGATGCAGAAACTGAAAGGCAGTGAACCTGAACAGCTACCTGTCATAATTCAGAAGGGGGGGGGGGCATTTTTGAACTGTTTACTGAAAATGCACTTTTCCTGCAGTTCTCCCACTTGAATTAACTGATACGTAGGTTAACCAAGGCAAAAAGTTGACTATCAAGGTACTTGTAACTAAAGTCAATCTTTGAGGAGAGGTCACCAATACAGTACATAATATCCAACTTAACCTACCTCCTTTTGTGGCCTGATATCCAGTGAGGTCTTAATAGTTGTTGCACAGACATCCACAAATGCCTTTTTGAAGAAAGCCTGACAGATGGTCACTGATCAAGCTGAATGAGCTTTGTATGAAATTCCACGGTTTCCTAGTCTTTTCATAACATAACTTATTGTAAAGTTACAGCCATCTAAACAAGGCGAATTTGGAGACTTTTGCCACCAGTTTCTTGCTTGTGAAGGAAATAAACTGGGAATCTTTTCTGACAGATTCAGTTCTGTTCAGAGAAAAGCAAAGTTATCTG
Organism: Protopterus annectens; assembly: GCF_019279795.1. Taxonomy (NCBI): domain Eukaryota; kingdom Metazoa; phylum Chordata; order Ceratodontiformes; family Protopteridae; genus Protopterus; species Protopterus annectens. Next base: position 1,160,757,778 of record NC_056739.1, read on the forward strand.
AGAACATATATACACTGCATCAATTAACTAGTTCACTAGACTACTCTGGAAAGAAAATGGGCAGCTGAATAGACTGAGGTTAAACTCAGTAGGTGGCTTTGGCAGCAGGATGGTACAAAAGAACACTACTTTCAATGAAAACTAATGAAGACAGATTAATGCAAGGGACTTGTAATTCAGAAGCACTTCTGGTGAAGCTAACAACCACTAAAATTAAAATACGTTTGGTCATTCTTTGCCACATGTTCAAAGGGAAAAAGCATCAACTTCTAAAAATCAGATCACAAGGAGAAAACTTTTAGTTATGTACTTACCATAACTTCAGATGTATGGGATCCATCTCGCCTACATTCTGTACTGATGGGTTCGGAGCCGATCCTCGGCTCCGACTCGGCACGCTATACTATAGAACGAAGTCTCTTATTGGCTGAGCTATCCCACATCCCAGGATGCACCACCACTGCTTCCCCAGATCTTGTTTGTCCGCACACATGCACACACACATAGACTGTTGATATAATATTGCCAAGTGTTTCAAGAGAGGAAACAATTGAACTCAGACCGTCCGGTCTCTTCTGATCTCCAAGGCAGGGGGAAGGAGGGTGGGTTATTAGGAATGTAGGCGAGATGGATCCCATACATCTGAAGTTATGGTAAGTACATAACTAAAAGATGTAATGTGATCCTATCTCGCCTACATTCTGTACTGATGGGACAGCGTCCCTAGCACCTGATTCCTGGGTGGCTCACTGGAAAACACTCCTGAGAACTGTGGAACCGAAGGAAGCTCGTCCCCGAGATGCCACGTCCAATTTGTAATGAGAAATAAAGGTGTGAGGAGAAGACCATGTAGCCGCCGCAGAAATGTCACTAATAGCAAGCTTGGAATGAAAGGCTGCCGAAGTAGCCATAGCCCTGGTAGAATGAGCTTTCACTGTAGCTATAAGCTCTTTGTTAGAAATGAAGTAAGTATGACTGATACAGTCTCTGATCCACTTGGAAATAGTGACTTTCGTGATGGCTTTGCCCAATTTATTATCCGAAAAGGACACAAACAATTGATCTGCTTTTCGTGTTTGGTGTGTCCTATCCAAATAGAAGCGTAATTGTCTGTGGACATCTAAGATGTGAAAGATATACTAAACTCTGTTTGAATACTTCGGGAAGAAAACTGGAAGTTCCAGTGATTGCTGCAGACAAAAAGTAGAACAAACCTTAGGAACAAAGGATGGGTTCGGTCTGAGGGATACTCTATCCTTGTGAAAAACCAGATATGGTGGTTTGATACATAAGGCTTGAAGTTCTGAAACTTGCCTGGCTGATGTAATTGCAACTAATAAAGCAGTCTTCCAAGAAAGAAATTTTAAGTCACAAGTTGCTGCCGGTTCAAAGGGGGAAGAGGTTAAAGCACCTAACACCACATTAAGGTCCCACGGTGGAGCGGGATGAAATATCGGGGGCCGTAGCAGCCCAGCACCTTTCATGAAGGCTTTACACAACTTGTTGCTCATCAAAGGTGGTTCTATGCTCTCATGAAAATTGGAAATAGCCGCCAATTGAACTTTGATGGTAGAGACCGAACAACCTTGGTTGAACAGAGAAGCTAAAAACTTCAGAACCTCTGACACCGGGGCTGTCATGGGGTCTAAGCCCCAGAGTTGGGCCCAAATAGCAAATCTCTTCCATTTGCTGTTATACATTTTCTTAGTAGAAGTCTTGTGGGCCGAGGATAAGATATGTATAACTTCCGGGTCCAAAGCATGGTTCCTGACTATGGTCGGAAGAGGAGGAGCCAAGCTGTTAACTTCAACGAGTGGAGGGACTGATGTAGCTGTCCAGACTGATGGGTCAAGAGATCCGGAACTTGGTCCTGGAACCATGGACCGTCCAGCGCATATTTGCGAAGAAAGGGAAACCAGACTTGACAAGGCCAGTATGGGGCAAGTAGGATCATTTTGCTCTCCAAGCGAATCGCCTTCTGGATCACCTTGGGAAGAAGGGGAACCGGAGGAAAGGCGTATAGCAGACCGGTGGGCCAAGCTTGGACTAGGGCGTCCTTGGGAATCTCTCCCGGAACTGGGATGAGAGAGAAGAACTGTTGGCATTTCGTGTTGAGGGGGGTTGCAAAAAGGTCGCAGCAAGGAGTTCCCCATCTCCTGAAAATCTGAGTTGCTACTCTGTCGTTCAGAGACCACTCGTGAGGGGAGAGAATAGTTCTGCTCAGCTTGTCGGCTATCACATTTGATTTCCCTGGAATGTGTGTTGCTACCAGAAAACGTTTGGTTGCAATCGCCCAATCCCATACCTTCATGGCCTCTCTGCAAAGAGGGTAGGATCTGGTCCCTCCTTGCTTGTTCAGGTACCAGACTACCGACATGTTGTCGGACTGGATGGCAATCGTGTCCTGGGGGAGGTAACTGTGTAGTGCTTGCAGCGATAGAAGCAGCGCCTTCATTTCAAGTATGTTGATGTGGAGGAGACTCTCGTCGGAGTGCCACTGGCCTTGGACTGACCTGCCCAGGTAATGTCCCCCCCACCCTGTCTGGGAGGCGTCCGTAGTCAGTGTGGCCACTGGGGGTGGTGAAACGAAGGGTTGCCCCTGATCCAGGTTGGAGGAAAGAAGCCACCAACGAAGGTCCTGTTTGCACGTCTCTGTGATCAGAATGTGGTGACTGAGTGGGAGATCCTGATAAGACCACTGGACTGACAGGAGCCACTGGAGAATCCTCATATGTAACCTTACTAAGGGGACTAGGAGAACTGTGGCCGACATGGACCCTAACAGTTGTAGGACCATCCTCGCTGGGGCTCGACGTCTGAGGAGCAAAGCTCGAACTTGAGACTGTAGTGTTTCTATCCTCTCTGCAGGAAGATAGACTCGCATTTGCTTTGAGTCTATCTCTGCTCCGATAAACCGAATGCGCTGAGATGGCAGCAACACGGACTTTGTCCAATTGAAGGTGATTCCTAGGGAGTTGCCTAGAGATATAGTGGCTGCTAGGTTCTGCAAGAGTAGACGCCTGGAGGTGGCAGTTAGGAGCCAGTCGTCTAGGTATGGAAACACCTGGAATCCTAGACTTCTCAGGTGAGCAGTCACCACCGCCAAACATTTGGTGAACACCCTGGGGGCTGTGGTGAGACCAAAGGGCAGTGCACGGAACTGGAAATGACCATCTCCCAGGCTGAAGCGCAAGTGTCTCCTGGACTCCTGATCTATCAGGATGTGATAATAGGCGTCCTTGAGATCTATGGAGCACATCCAAACACCTTTCTCCAGCAGCGGGAGAATGGATTGTAAGGTGACCATCCGGAACTTGGACTTTTTCACTGAACGATTTAGTTTGCTGAGATCCAAAATGGGCCTCAAGTCCCCGGTCTTTTTTGGCACCAAAAAGAATCTTGAGTAAGTCCCTAATCCGGTCTGGCCTGCGGGGACAGGTTGGATGGCTCCTTTTTGAAACAGCTTTGATATTTCGTTGGCTGCAAGATCCCGATGACTGGGTGGCGGGTCCGGGATTTTTTGGGATGGAGGTGGGGGTTGAGAAAAGGGGATGGTGTAACCTCCGGCGATGATTTGGAGCACCCATTGGTCCTGAGTGATGCTCTCCCAGGCCTTTAGGTGCTTCGAAAAACGACCCCCGACTGGCTCCGGAGCTGCACAGTCGGGCACTCCTTTAGGGATGCTGGAAGGCTGAGGAGCCACAAAAGGACTCGCGGTCTCCAGTGTTGTGGGGGCCTCCGCCGTCTCTGGGACGGCGTCTTCGTGAAAAATTTCCCCCTCCTCTGCCTCTAGAAGGGGGATCGCTCTGCTGCGAAGAGTAAGACTTTTGAGATTTACGGAACCACATTTTCCCCCCTCTTCTAGCCTTGGGATAAGGCCTGAAGGGAGTGGAAAACCTTGCCCCTAAGGCAGTTAAAGTCTTACCCTCTTGTTCACAGCGAGTCAAGGTGTCCTTTACCTTGGGTCCAAACAGAGAGGACCCATCAAAGGGAGCGTCGGCAAAGGAAGACTTAAAGGCCTCCGCAAAATGACACAGGCGGAGCCAGGCTTGTCTCCGTAGAGCAACGCCTGTTCCTGCCGCTCTGTTCGCCCCCTCGGCTGCATATGAAATGAGCCTCATGGACGAGTTCGATAACGATGATAGGGTAGCCAGCTGAGAGTTAACCGTCTGGGCCAACTGCTCAGGTAAGTTACCAGAGAGGGTATCTGAAAGTTCCTTGACCAGATCCCTCTGAAGTCTGGTGAAGTGCGTCAAATAATTCAGAGACCTTAAAGTAAAGGCGGCTGAAGTAAGGGTGCGCTTCCCGTACCGATCCATGCTCCTGGACTCTTTATTAGGAGGATGAACGGACATTGAAGCCTCTGCCACATCTTGTTGAGTAGCAGATGCCACCACCAGGGCATCTACAGCCACACCTTTGGAGAGAAAATCCTTTTCAGGGAGTGCTGAGAGAAATTTATTGAGGCGAGCTGGCACCGGTTCCACAGAATCCGGGTGTTCCCACGCCCTTCGAGAGATCAAATCCAGGAGCTCATCGAAGGGCGGACACCCAGGAGGCGGAGGGCTGAGCCCCAAAGGCCTTGAGGAATACCGACTCCTCAGCGGAAGGGGGTTTGGACTGCCAGTCGCCTCGTTGCTTCAGGATCTCCAAAATGTCCGCAAAGGAGACATCATCCGAGGACGACTTGGGGGACCCCTCCGCATCATCGAGGTCGGTGTCCGAGGTGAGAGACTCGTCAGGGGAGTCGACGTGCTTCCTCTTGCACTGTCTCTTCCTCGGAGGTTCCTCCGAAGACGCTTCGGAGGGACCTTCAGGAAGGAGGGAACCCCCGATGGGGGTGGCCTCAGGCCCCAGGGCTCCGCTGTCTTGAGACAGGGGGACTACAAAGGAACCAGTCTCCGTGCCAAGGGAAGGTGACGGTGAGACGGTGGAGGTGGCCAAAGAAGATTTTGCCAAAGCACTCCTCATGGCCCTGAAGGCGGGACCCCCAGAGTCCTGGGAAGGTCCAACCCCCGAGGCCACAACAGTAGACGGCACTCCCGCAGCCGACGCACCGAGAGGGAGGCTCGGAGCCGAAAACATCGGTCCCGAAGCGTCACTCCCGGGGCCGACAGAGGAGGTCCGTGTACCGAACTCCGACCCGAAGGGCGGGGTTGGAGTAAGGGTCGGAACTGACCCGAAAACCTCCACCGGCTCCACCAGCACCGACTCCAACGGCGCCGAGGCTGTTGGAGGAGGAACCAAGACAACAGGGTGGGCAACCGGCTCCGGAGTCGACTGGGCTGGAGCCGAAACCAACTTTTGAAAGGCCTGGAGACTGAAACAGCCTTTGAAGTACCCTGTCTATGTCCGAATCTGACATTCTCGAAGACCAAGAAGAGATCGAACGAGCTAGAGTCGACTTCTCCGCCGGTTCCGAAGGACTGGGGGACCGGCTCCGAATAGTCTCGATAAATATCGGTGCCGAGGGAGACTCAACAACCATTGCAATTTCCCTCTGAGCCAAAGTGGACTTCGGCGCCGAAGGGGAAGAGTCTGAGCGGGCAACTCTCATCGGCTCCGAAGACAGTGGAGCCGATGAAGGTGACCCGCCTCTCGAAGCTCTAGCCTTCGACACCGAAGCCAGAGGAGTCGAGGCTGGAGGCATCGAGGCAGACCGTTCCGCCCTCGGCTCCGAAGTCCGTGGCGCCGACGGAGAAGCCTGCTGAGATTTCTTTGTAGCCGGTTCCGACGGGCTGGTCGGAGCCGACGATTTCTTTTTCTTTGAAGGTGAAGAGGAAGAAGATAAAGCCTCCTCAAAGGAAGGGGTGATGAGCCCTTTTAAAATCAATTTATTTTTCCTCTCTTGGAGGACACGGGAGGAAAAAGCGTGACAAACGCTGCATGACTCTTGAAGATGCTTAGGGCCTAAACAATAAACGCACAAAGAGTGATCATCCGTGATGGACATTTTGTAACTGCATTTAGAGCATTTTTTGAACCCTGATGGTCTGTGCTCTTTTGACATGTTGATACAGAAATCACTACCACAGATATAAACTTTAAATACACCAAAAGTTAAAGGACATACGTAAATTGAGTACAAGGCCCCTCCAACTGAAACGGGAACACTTGACCCAACTCTAGACTAACACAGAAAGACTCACACTAAAAACTTTCAACAACGCGCGAGGGCAAGGCCCCTCTAACTTAAACGGGATCTTTTCCCTCAAACTAGACAATTTTTACCACAAAAAAACTCAAATATCAGTCACACAACAATGAATAGCTGTTAAAACAGCTTTTGGGTAGATTAGAAAAAATTTCTGAGAGAAATTTTTGAAGTAACAAACACTTAGCTCAGCCAAGTCCGAGACCACGTCTTTCCTGTAGAAGCGGCAAACGAGATCTGGGGAAGCAGTGGTGGTGCATCCTGGGATGTGGGATAGCTCAGCCAATAAGAGACTTCGTTCTATAGTATAGCGTGCTGAGTCGGAGCCGAGGATCGGCTCCGAACCCATTAGTACAGAATGTAGGCGAGATAGGATCACATTACATCAGACCCCAACAGGAGTACACATCAGTAAATAAACTATAAAGGAAGGACAGACATGCAGACAGGCATGCTTCATGATGGAAGTAAAACACGCAGCCAAATGCACTTCAATGGAACTATAACTTAGGTTGTAATTAAACAGACAGGTAGTCAAAAAAGTGGGCACTGGTGCAGTAAAAGAGGTAGTCCAAAATGATGGGCACTGATGTGGTAAAGTGATCAAAACCATTGGCAGTAGTCTATATATACTGAAACATATCTAGCTGCTCTTGTACAGTTTTTGAGTATTGGGCCTTTGAAAAGAAGTCTGGATCTGGACCACCCTCTTTAGGTACATACGGTACCCAGCCACCAGCATAAGTAGAGTAACCATGCAGTCAGCTGGAAGATGGGGAAAGTCCAGGTGAAGTTTATTTAACACGTACAGCAGCAGAGTTCTGAAGAGCTTTGGATACAGCACTCTGAGTGCCGATTAGTCAGCTCAAAGGAGGGAAAAAATCAGCAGTAAGAATGGAAAAATCTTCAGAATTTTTTTTTTTTTGCCTAAAACTTAAGTAGCAGTACATCCATCCTGAACTAAACAAACAAGAAATTACCACCAAGCTATTGTCCAGCAATAAATCTATAGATACTCATCTTGAACCACTAAAAATACAACACGAAGTAAATTTAAATCGTAACAAATAACTATATACAAAAATAGAGGGTGATGAGAGGGTGTGGCTGCTGCAGGAGTTCGGAATTCAAAGGTCTACTGTTATGGGCAAGTGCAACTTGCACAACTGTATTTTATTCATCATTCTCACTGCTGCAGTAGCCTTTAGGCTATATGGGTTGATTAACAAATCATATCCAACCTGGGAGGAAGAAGGTTATGGATCCAGGAGCCCCTGAAGAATGGTCTAAGCAAAACCAGACCTGGATCTAGACAAAGGAATACAGTACATAATGCCTTAAAGAGGTATATACAGAGGCCCATGTAGCTGCCTACAGAAAGTTCCTAGAGTTCACTGTTGTCCATTATGCCATCAAAGACGACAAGGCCCTCGGAGAGTGTGCCTTAATACTAATTGAAACGGGTTTTTCATGGTAAGTATAACAAAGGCAATGGCCAAAGACAGCAAACTGGAAAGTGTCTGACATGGTTGTCCTTTCTTAGTCTCAACATAAGAAAAAAAAAAACAGTTGATTCGCTTGTTGGTTGAACTGGTTCTATAAAGATAGTACACAAGCTGCCTATGCATGTCCAGACTATGTGGATCCAAACTCCATGGTTCTTTATAAAGGCCAGCACTGGAATTTGAAAAACGGTTGGTGAGAATGTTGGGTTCACAAGTTTTTTTTTTTTTAGGTACCACTGAATATTTCTCACATGTAACATGGTAAAAGGAATTATAATGATCATGGAAGCCATTGGGCCTAGAATCCAGATAAATTATCTGCTTGTAGGTAGAGAATGGCAAAAAAAGTGTTCCAAAAAACTTCCAGATACCCATCCATCTTCGCTTCAGGCAGGAATGCCTTTTGAGACACAGGCAATCTAGAAACACAATCTGGTGCATTAAAGATAGGAAAGGTTTCTGAAAAATTATCTGGAATCCAGCAATATCAAAACAGAATAAATCCCATCAATCTTAACACTGCAAGATGTCATATCGCTACTACCCTCCTACTACCGACTATCCTCTAACTTAGCATCAGTACTGAAGAAAACAACCAACTACACTGTCTTCTAATTCTCAAATCTAGCTCTCTCATCACTATACTACTTGTAAGGCATTTTGTTTTCTGTTGAAAACAGCAACAATATAATTGTATATTCTATCAGATATGAAACACAGTTCTCCCTATTTTAGAAATGTTGTAAAAGCAATAGGATACAACAGCCTTTCAAACATTAGTATCACTTTGTCTATTACTATTGATTGTACATTAGAGCATTTCCTCTACAGCCTCTTCTGAATTTGAGTCCAGCGTCCAGTTGGACTTTCCCAGTAAAAAAAGCAATAAAGAAAGAAATCCCAGATATTCTAAAATGAAGATTACCTTTTTTAAATTAAACAGAAAATGTCCGAGGAACAGGTTTGTATCACACAAAATAACTGCTTCTACAGAACCGTCCTTCACTCCACATAAAAGAAAGCACTTCTCTTACTCAATTCAAATGTGAAAGGGACAAATTGGATGGCTAGCCACAAATTCACCCAGAAGTTAGCACCATTGTCCCTTCATGGATAAAGGAAACATGCAAATGTCCAAACATATCCTTGTTTGGCCTATCTCTGAGCAAAATATAAGGGTATAAATCTACTTTGAGAATTTAAGGCCAGGTTTCTTATGATTTTCACAGATCAATAGCCTTGTAAGTACCTATGGAACAATTAATGGGGTGGGGGGGGGGGCAGATGCCACAATCCTGGAAGAAAGCTGTGTGGGGGTTTGCCTGAATAGGGCAAAGATTCTGCACTCTCTCTCTCTCTCTCTCTCTCACATCAATTTCAATATTAAACAATGACTACAAACTATCAGTGTCAACATCAGCAAAAGGTTTAGCAAGAGTGTTGACAAAACTGACAGACCTTGATCAGCATGGTTTTGTAGAGGGTAAGCAGACATCTGACAACATTAACAGAAGTCTGATGATTCAGACAAAAATAACATAACTACTGGTAAGCCTGGATACAGTGTGTTTGATAAGGTTAAGTTTATAATTTGTGTGTAAAATAATGGCTGAATTTGCATTTCCTACTGAAATAACTGAATTAATAAGGAGCATATAAGCACTATTAAAAGGAAAGGTAAAAGTGGGGAGGATTTTGTAAATTTGCATAGAGGAAAATACAGTTGTGTAAGAGGAACTTAATCATACCAGTAGATGTTCTAACTTGATCACTGTTGCAGTAGCCCAAGCTATTTTGGTTATATCCTGCAAAGAATATGACCAACTGGCCAGGTTTTCAAAGATTAAGGACACCTTTCACCTGTTGTAACTGCCAGGAACTCTGGCAGAGCTCTATATAAAAGGCAGACAGTGCACTAAAAAGCTTCAGAACTTTCATGCCACAAGAAGGGAGGCTACAGCCCTGAAAGGTAAATACAGAAAAAAATAATAAAACTTATAAACATAGACACAAGTAGTATATAGGTCCATACCCTGGCATAAAATTGCAACCATTTGAAACATTGGGACCTGCTAGAGCGTCCCAAAACAGAGCAACTGAACTGCTGTAAAACTGGACTTACATATACTAAGTCCAAGATGGGCATTTCCCAGACTATCCCCTTTTCTCCAATGTATGTCAATCTTAAGTTTGGGAGGTGTGGGAGAGGGCTTGCCCCCTGCAAAAAAGAAGTTTAGATGAGAAGAACTATGTTTGAGATTTGCTCTTCTCCTGCAGTTTCAGTCTTTTCTTCCCCATGTGTCGGAACTCGGCATTTCGAGTGGCAACATTTCAATAAGGAACAGCAAAAACAGATGAAGCACTAAGAAAGAGGATGATGGGGGTGGAGGCTACTATAACAATGATCAATTAGACCACCTAATATTATGGTAAATTCCACTTGTACAACTGTATTATGTTACATCAGATCACTGACGCAGTAGCCTAAGCTATATGAGTAGATACCATAACTTACCAAAAGGGAGTAGGAAAATATTTATGATTCAAAGATCCCCTGGAAAATGTTGGTAGAAAAGCTAGTTCTGGACTTGGGAAAAGAGATGCACTCTATACTGTTTTGTAAAAGTATGAACAGAGAACCAAGTTGCTAATGTAAGAAAATTTCTAGAGTCCACTCCGTTCCAAAAAATCACAGAAGCCAAGGTGCTGGCAAAGTACCCTCCTGGAAGTGATTTGTTACGGTGGGAATATCAGTAGTAGTAGTATGGGACAACCATTAAGAATTGTCTGCTTTGACACTGGTTGCCCTTTATTTTACCTTCAGAGGAAACAATAGCCGATCAGCCTTCCTGAAGAATTTTATTATGCCAAAGTAGTATTTGAGCTGCCTGTGGGCATCCAGATTAAGAAGAGTTCTTTCTCACTTGCAGTTAGATTCTGGAAAGAATACAAATAGATTAATTGGATAAAGGTGAACTGTAAAACCACTGAGGCTTAAAACATGGATTTGCTATCAAGAAACCCTGTCTGCGAAAAAATGAGGTAGATTAACTCACTATAGGATCTTGTAAATCAGATACTGTTCTTGCAGAAGTCAGAGCAGAGAAAAACAAACCTTTCCAATTATTAACCTCAAAATAGTCTGATGAGTTGGCTCAAAAGGAATTATTGTTGTTAGTGTTTTAGATACCAAGTTATGATCCCAATTAGAAGCCACCTGTTTTCTAGGCAGAGAGAAAATTAAAACCCCTTTCAAAAGCTGGTTTAGAAATGTATATGAGGGCAGATCAGCAAAAATGGCTGAAATATGAAACTTGATAGAAAAGCAAGAACAGCCAGAGGATAATTCATATACTTTATCTGGAACCAGAGGCATTTGGGGCCTTAAAAGGTCCTGGTTCTTAGTAAGGTACTAACTAGAACATCTTCTCCACTTACTCATACCTGATTTTGTAGGATCAGGTATTCTATCTCCTTTAGTACCTGCTGCACGTCTTTACAAAAAGGGTGCCTAAAAAATCCCAAAGCTTACATCCCAAGCAGTCTGTTAAAGTACATACAAGATGGAGTATATCAAACTGCTGCTGTCCTGTGCGAGTAAATCCAGAAAGTGGGGAATATGTAGCAATAGTCCTTGACCACTATTAAATTAAGGGAGAACCAAGATGGCTGGGCCAAAAGGAAGTCACCACTACTATCTTTAGAGAGTGCTTCTGGAAATTTAGAACCTTTGGTATCAGTGGAAGGGCATAAAAGAACATTCCCATTCAAGGGAATTAGAATGAAGCTGAATTCCTTACCTGTTGCATGGAATCCTGTAGCAGAATTCCTTTAACTGTCTATTTTGAAAGGAGGCAAACAGAACTGTTTGAGGTGCTCCACACAGTTGGATCCATTTCTGGTAGATCCACGGTAGTCATGTTCATTGACAACTGTCTGTCTTAGTCCTAATCAGCTTGTCTGTTACAATGACTGGCGCTGACTGAATGAAGTTTAAAGAGTCAAATGTGCCAAGATGTTACTTCCCAGGCAATCATGACAATTCTGTAAAGGTGATAATCTGTGCTAACCTGCAGAGGTCTTGGGGTCTAGAGACGATTTAACACCTAAAGAGCATTGAGAGCTGCCAACGTCTCTTAGAAATATATGTGCTTTTGCCTGTCCTCCTTATTCCACACATCTCACACTTTCAACTCTTTTTATATAGCCTCCCAAACAAAGTTTGAAGTATTGGTTGTGACAGACTGACAAAGAGGTGGAAGGCTGAAGAGGAGACATGGATCTGCTCACCACTGTAACTGCATTGAACTCCCCTCTAACAAATCCTAACACTGGAAGCAAAACGATAAAGGGTGCTGATGTTGAGGCCAAACTGACCAGAGTATCACTGGAATTTTCTCAAGTAAAGTCTGGTCCAGGGGATCATGATAATCACACAGGTCATGAAACTCATAATCCTGACATATTCCTAGACAGAAGAAGATAGGGTCTAGCTATAAAAAATCATGAAGTTTTCTTGGTACAGTTCTATGCTATCCCAGGAAGACTTTTTACTAGGAATACATTCAAAGACTTCCCAGGAAAAAAAATAACCTGTGAGAAGAAAGGAAAGATAATTTCAAAATGTTCAGCTAAAATCCCAGATTTAAAAGCTGACTGATGCATGTCAAAGAATCCTAACATTTGGGGAAAAATTCTGCAAATAAGACCTTTTGTCTGAATATGGAAAGATGTGAATACCTTGCAGTCTGCAGTAAGCAACTACCAGGGCCAGAGACTTTGTAAATACCTTTGATGCAAAGGACTGCCCAAAAGTTAACGCAGAAACATAAAATCTTAAAACAAAATCCTGCAATTTGGAATTAGATAACCATCTTTTAAATCTGTTATCAGGAAAAGTACAGTTGTGTACCTACCATAAATGTAGATGTTCGAGTGTATTCACTGTTGCAGTCATTACACTTGGGTTATCCTGCTGGCAGGCAACCCGCAGTCAGCCCGAGTTCCAAAGTCTTGGTCCGGCGTCGGTTGCTGTCGCCTCTTCCCTGACGTCAGTGCGCCAGGGGTATAAAAGTTGCAATCGACGCCATTTTCTTCAGTTTTTCTTGCCCCAGATGTCAGGTGCCCCCAGATATGAAGGCTGAAAAGATAAAAATATGCCAAACAACCATGCATATATTACTATAAACATATCCTTCATCTACAAGCAAATACACCACATAAGTTGTATAGAGTTGAGAAGTACAGAATAGTCCCAGCAAAGAGGGGGATGGTGGGTGGGTAACCAGGACTGCAACAGTGAATACACTCGAACATCTACATTTATGGTAGGTACACAACTGTACCATGTTCATCGTGTTTCACTGTTGCAGTCATTACACTTGGGTAAAATCCCAAAGCTGAGGTTGGGTGGCTGGGTCTAGATTGGATTTGGCAAGGCTAACAAGCCCTGCAGAACTGCAGTGGCAAAGCCTGCTCTGGATTTGGAGTAGAGAGGTAGGTGGTAGTGCTTGGTAAAAGTGTGCACTGAGCTCCAGGTTGCAGCTTCTAATATGTCTTTGGTTGGTATCCCTCTGAGGAAAGCTGCTGAAGTGGCTGCTGCTCTGGTAGAATGAGGCCTAATGCCCTTAGGCACAGATTTGCCATGTTGTGCATAACAGAAGCGGATGCAGTGTCCTATCCATTTGGAGATTGTCTGCTTTGTAATAGGTTTTCCTTGTGATCCTGCAGCATATGCTACAAACAGTTGCCCAGTTTTTCTGAAAGCTTTTGTTTTGTCCAAGTAAAATCGTAGCTGCCTGTGTATATCCAAAGTGTGCAGAAGTCTTTCCCCTTTATTCTGGGGATTTGGGTAGAAAGTAGGCAAATGAATGGCTTGGTTTAAGGCCACATTGGAGACCACTTTTAGCATGAATGTTGGGATCGTCCTTAGAGAAACCCTGTCCTGGTGAAAAATGAGGAAAGGTTCCACAGCCATCAATGCCTGTAACTCCGAGACTCTTCTTGCTGAAGTTATTGCTAGGAGCAGAGCAGTTATCCATGACAAGAATTTTAGATCAGTTGTGCTGGCTGGTTCAAATGGAGGCAGTGTTAGTTTTTCTAACACAAAATTGAGGTCCCAAGTAGGTACTGGTGCTCTTCTAGGGGGTCTTATATTCTTTGCTCCTCTGAGGTACTGTCGTAGTACAGGATGTGAAAAAATAGGAGGATTCATATTGTAATGAGCTGAAATGGCAGAGGCATGGATTTTAATAGATGAAAAAAATAGGCCTTTGTCCAACAGGTCAGTCAGGTATTGCAAAATCTGAGGTATATTAGGGACCAGTGGGTCGAGCCCTTGTGCCTGGTTCCAAGCACAGAATCTCTTCCATTTTTCTGCATAAGATTTCCTAGTGCTGGGTCTCCTGGCTTCCAAAATTACATCCATAACAGCTTTAGAGAGAGGTGCAGTCTGAGTGGCTACATTATCTGCCATGCTGCCAGGTTTAAGGTTCTGAGTTGACTGTGCAGAATCTGATTGTTTTGCTGTGTCAGAAGATGAGGGATTTGAGGTAGAGGCCAAGGTGGGCCTTGGGACAAAATCTTTAGGATTGGGTACCAGTGCTGGCGTGGCCAGTCTGGTGCAATCAGGATCATTTTTGGCCTCTCTTGTATGACTTTTAGAAGCACCTTGGTGAGAAGAGGCATCAGAGGGAAGGCATAGACTGTCAGGCTTTTCCAGCTGAAAGATAGAGCATTCACTTTCCATGCTTGAGAGTGATAAGTCTTTGTGCAAAATTTCTGTATTTGGCAAATGTGAGGGGAGGCAAAAAGATCTATGTCTGGGCGTCCCCATCCCCTTGTTATCATGTTGAACACTTGTGGATTTAGCTTCCATTCGTGAGGATCCATGAGATTTCTGCTTAGTTTGTCTGCCAGTGTATTTTTTGTTCCTGGCAGGAATTGTGCTTGCAGATGTACCTGGTAGGTCAGTGCTGTGTTCCACAGTCATGGCTTGTCTGCATAGGGGTAGGAATGTGTGCCCCCTTGCTTGTTTATGTACCACATAACTGTGGTATTGTCCATCTTTATTAATAATTGTCCTGGATGTATTAGGTTCTTGAAGGCTGTCAGTGCATTAAATGCTCACAACCGACCTGGCCTGAATGAATATTGTAGTAAATATTCGAGACTTAACAGTCTTAAGGGCAAGTAAACATATATTATATGTTTTAATGTTTCTCTTAATACAAACAGAAAATTTATTTTGACGTTGTTGTTGCATTTGTACATAATATTTTATTATTTATCATACATTTCATTAAGTTAGTACATAAATTATTTACATTTATTATCATTAAGTGTACATTAGTTAATGTTACTTTAATTGCAAATTCAATGAATTGTGTGATGTGTTAATTAACTTGTATTTTTGAATATAAATATATATATATACTTTTTTGTGACAACATTTTTTTATATAGTGAATTAATTTATTAGTAAGATTCATAATCAATACAATTCAGTTATTTTACAAAATTACGAACATAATTTGTTTTATTAGTATTTTTATAATATTATGACATAATATACTGTTTTTTTACTCATAAATTATAAAATTACAACTATAATACTGTTTATATATTATATTTTATTTACATATACACATATATATAAATAAACATATGCAGACAATAGCATACATATAGAATTTTAATGTAAATATGTTTTAAAATATATTTGGTATTAATTTTATATACTTGAATTATGATTCAACGTTTTATATTGCAATGCAATTTATCAACTGTCTTTTTAATGTAAATTGATATTTAATTAACAAATTAGATAGTTGGTAATTGATTTTGCAGTTATTATTTAAGTGGATAGTTTTCTATTTGATGTATTCTGATGAAGTCCATGGAGACGGACGAAACCTAGGTCAACGCCTGTTTTTGGAGTTTATTTTTATGAGAAATAAATGTTTTGGAGCATTTATTGGCCTTTGGAGCGGTTATTCTACGTGGCTTGAGCTTGTGGAGCTGTGGTATTCATTGTTTATTTGAACATTTTGGCTGGTTATTTTTGGTACATACCACTACATTGACTGTGTTTCCCACTCCCTCGGAGCGGCCTTGGGACAAAGTCTTTAGGATTGGGTACCAGTGCTGGCGTGGCCAGTCTGGTGCAATCAGGATCATTTTTGGCCTCTCTTGTCTGACTTTTAGAAGCACCTTGGTGAGAAGAGGCATCGGAGGGAAGGCATAGACTGTCAGGCTTTTCCAGCTGAAAGATAGAGCATCCACTTTCCATGCTTGAGAGTGATAAGTCTTTGTGCAAAATTTCTGTATTTGGCAAATGTGAGGGGAGGCAAAAAGATCTATGTCTGGGCGTCCCCATTCCCTTGTTATCATGTTGAACACTTGTGGATTTAGCTTCCATTTGTGAGGATCCATGAGATTTCTGCTTAGTCTGCCAGTGTATTTTTTGTTCCTGGCAGGAATTGTGCTTGCAGATGTACCTGGTAGGTCAGTGCTGTGTTCCACAAAGTCATGGCTTGTCTGCATAGGGGGTAGGAATGCGTGCCCCCTTGCTTGTTTATGTACCACATAACTGTGGTATTGTCCATCTTTATTAATAATTGTCCTGGATGTATTAGGTCCTTGAAGGCTGTCAGGGCATTCTGTACAGCTAGCATCTCTTTTTGATTGATGTGAAGATGCATTTGTTCCTTGGGCCACGTGCCCTGAATACATTTTCCTGCCATATGTGCTCCCCAGGCATAATCTGATGCATCTGTTGTTATTGTCTACATGGCTGTAGGTAAGGTGAAAGGCTGTCCCTTGTTGTGGTGACAGGCCTGGGACCACCATCGAAACTCCTGTTGTAGGCAGGGAATCAAGGTTATGATTGTCTCTAGGCTGTGACAATGCTGAGTCCAAACACTTTTTAGATACCACTGTAGTTTCCTCATATGCAGTTTGGCATATGGAATTAGTAGAATGTAAGATGCCATGAAACCCAGGGCATGCAGAATTTTTCTTGCAGGGAGCTGGGTCTTTGTTGCCATCATTTGAAAGTAATGAGTCAGTTGCCTTTGTTTGTCTGGCGTGAGATAACTATCTGGGCAGTTGTATTTAAGCTTGCACCCAGGAATATTATCTCTTGAGAGGGCACTAGTTTTGATTTCTTTTCGTTTACTGTGTACCCTAGGCAAATTATCAATCTTTTTACAAACGCCAGGTGCTTTAGAAGAATGTCCTTGCTCTCTGCTTGAATAAGGCAGTCGTCCAAGTAGGAATATATTTGAATTCCTTTTTGTCTGCAAAATGCAATTACTGGTGCCAGGCATTTTGTGAAGACCCTGGGCGCAGTAGATAAGCCAAAGGGCAGTGCAGAGAATTGGTAATGCATTGGGCCTGCTATAAATCTGAGGTATCTTCTACATGATTGTCTGACTGGGACATGCAGGTATGCCTCCTTGAGATCCAAAGTAACCAGCCAAGCCTCCTTGCCCAGCATGGGCAGAAGTTGTTTTAGAGTTAACATTTTGAATTTTGGAACATCCAGGAAAGTATTTATGATTGACAGGTCCAGTATTGGTCGCCAGGCTTTGTCTTTTCTGGGTACTAAGAAAAGTCGTGAGTAAAATCCTTGGCCCTGTTCTTCTTGTGGAACTTTTTGAATAGCTCCCATATCCATAAGAGCAGCAATCTGTTTTTGTGCCTCTGCCCACTGGTTTTGAGGCAGGTTTGACATACCTTTTGGTTTTGGAAGCGTGTGGAAGTGAAACCTGTACCCTTGAGAAACTATATTCAACACCCATTGGTCTTGGGTGATCATATGCCAATTTTTTGAGGAAAGTGCTAGCTTTTCCCCTAGAGGTGCTGTCAACTGGTAAGAGCTTGGCGTTTGCAGAGGGAAGTCATTGTGACTGTTTCCTATAAGGTTGTGATTTGTCTTCTCCTCCTCCTTTGGGGGCTGAAGCACCCCATTGTTTAGGTCTGTAGGAGCCTTGGGGCTGAGATCTGCCTCTTGGGCATCTGTATTTGCCTCTTTGTGGCCTGTCTGACACTGGAAAGGACCAATTTTTTGAAGGCCAGTTTCTGCTAAATCTAGGTGGTTGAACCTGTAAGAAATCTTTCACAGTTTACATTGACTTTGCTTTATCCTCCATTTTCTTTAACATCTCTTCTGCCTTAACATCAAAGTATCATGCTGTAGTGCAGCATCCAATAATTTTACTTTAACATGGTCAGGCAAACTTTGTTCTTTCAACCAAGCATGTCTTCGAATAACTGAGCCTGTAACTGAGGCTCTACAAAAAGCCTCTAATGAATCAAAACCACAATGCAGAGTATGCTTTCCCACTTGTTCAACTGCATGCAATAAATCCTGCATTTCTTTACTGTCAGGACTTTCTGTATTTGTAACCATTTTCTGCTTTAACAATGACATGAGATACTGTTGATATTTAAGCATGTGAAACTGACAGTTTAAAGCTCTTACAGCTGTAAACTTTTTTCCCCCATCTGTCCAGAGCTCTGAAATCCCTATCTGAGGGGACAGGATTTTTGGCAGTGGAAGCTTTAACTCCTTTAGGACCCTGAGAAATTGTTTCTGGGTCTGCTGCGGGTTTTTTGTAAAGAAATCTATGAGAGTCAGGGACCCTGTAGTACCTGTCTGGCTTTACTGGTGCGGGGGGGGGGGGTAAGGAATCTGGAGACAGACTGGATTCAGAAAAAAACATCATCTACAATATCAAGCACAGTGGGGGATAGCCAGCGGCCTGTGCTGAGGCAATAAAAGGAAATCTCTGCGCCTTTTCTTGGATTCTGAGTAATCCTGGCTCTCCCAATGGAAATGCTCCCTCATGGTGTGCAGGGTTTCCCCAAAAGAGTAATCCTCAGGCGGTGAGGCTGAAGGAATGGACTCTTCAGCATCAGAGTCCTCATAGGGAGGGAGAGAATAGCCCTGGTCAGAAGAATCAGAGGAAATGGAAACCTGATCAGAGGAATCATGATCAGTGTCTTGCCTGGACCTTTTGTCAGGAGGGGGATGGGAGCCCCTGATTAAAGTAATAAGGTCTTCAGCCATTTTAAGCATCTGTTTCTTTGGCATGGATGACTGTTCTGGAGAATGCTGTACTTGTTTCCTTGTCTTTAATGGTGTTTTTGACTTTGCCTTTGCTGCTGTAGTAGCTTTAATTGTAAGCTGTGAAGGTCTGAAAACACCCCCAGAAGCCGGTGCCTGCTCAGTGGCTCCGGACCCATCTGAGGGTATAGTTTCCGTAGGCCCAGTACCTTGAGTTTCCACAGGCCTCAATGTTTCCACGTGGCTGTCGGTTACGGCCTGTGGCTCTGAGGTAGCGGGTGTCAGGGGCTGCGAAAGCACCTCACTGAGAACCGGTGAATGGCCTAGAAGAGGCTTCGTCGTCGGTTTTGGACCTTGGATGCCTGTCTTTTTCTTTGTCTTTGCATTTTTTATGCAATCCGGTCGTCGGTTTTTCCGACAGCATTATGTAATTAAATCTTCATCCAAAATAATGTAAAGCAAAATCAAACTGACGTTTAATAGTGTGTTTATTGAATCAAGCACAAAACTGACAACTAGTAATGTCGTGGTCAGGGCCTAGGCAAGGAATGCAGTAAGAGTGAAAGTCCTTATGAGGTATTTGCTTCCTACAAGAAATACAATTATTAACTTTTACTGACATCGGTCTGGAGCAAGAAAAAGTTTCCCCAACAGGGTACTTAGCTTTAGTGAAGACTTCGGTTCTGAAATTCAATTTTGAAAATCTCAGGAGCTGGCCGACCGGCACTTGCGAACTGTTTTTGCTTCGAGCATCGCGTGGCAAGAAAGAATGAAGAAAATGGCGTTAGTTGCAACTTTTATACCCCTGGCGCACTGACGTCAGGGAAGAGGTGACAGCAACTGATGCCGGACCAAGACTTTGGAACTCGGGCCGACTGCGGGTCGCCTGCCAGCAGGATAACCCAAGTGTAATGACCGCAACAGAGAAACACGATGAACATCTGAGGATGATAATTAGGGAATGTCTGGGACTGCTCTCTGCATTCCTTATTTCTCTGGCACTAGACAATTCTTGAATAAAATTTTTTGCCTGTCTCAGACCTGGATGCACAAGTACTACAACACACTAGGACGACATCAGCTCCAGAAGTGGAGGGAAAAAGAAAGTTTGGTTTATGAGATGAAGAGGAATTCCCAGGAAAAAACAGGGACTCCCACTACCATTAGGAATCCTAGAAGAATATTTTCAGAACCCATCTGTCTGACAGAACATGATGACATGGAGGAAGATGAAGACCTAGGCTAAAGGATTGACTAAAGAGATATCTAAGGTGGGAGAGGGAAATTAGAAGGGGTAAGCAGTCATACAGATATTTTTAGACTAAACCTGGCACTGGGAGGTCCCCCCTTTCCTCCTAGAGCCACAATACCATTATTTTAGGAAAGGTATTTTTTTATTTTAGGACAAAGAGAATTGAATGACATAGGAAAAAATTAAAATTGGTACCCCTCTAGCAAAAGCACTCGGCAAGATAATCAGCAGTAGATGGCTTTGAAAAGGAAACAACTGCAGGATCATATGTGGGATAAGAAAAAGGCTATTCAAGCACCTGAGAATTTGTGGGGCATATGGTCGAGTGTCGGGTATACAACAACATGTGAAGAAAAAATCCCCTAAAGCTGATAAAACAGGATGGACAGCTTTATGCTGAGGAAAATCCAACTGAAACAAGTCATAAAACATCTGACAGAGAAGGATTTCAATCTGTTCCCACTGAAACAAATATTTCACTTTGCTACAGTTTCAGAAAAGACGACTACACTGTAGGGAAAGCTGAAGAAACACTTTCCTTAGAATCAGAATCCTCGGCTTAAGCAGAAATACTGAAGAACAACACTCACGTTCCAGTCCCTGCTGTCCTCTCAGGCCCAAATCCAACACAAGGCAACCTAGGCAGCTGCCTAGGCCCTGTTACTGAATGGGGGGGGGGGGTCCAGCCTGTCCTTAAAAAAAACAAACAAAAAACCCCCCAAAACACAACCCTCTACTCTTCCACAGATTCCATTTCAGACAGATCAGTGCTATCAGCACAAGATATTGCACTCTGTAAACACTGCATCAGGCGAGGAAGCACTTCAATATCACAGCCTCAGCAAGCCAGATTTGATTTGAGTACAACGTCCATTGTTAAGAGTTTGCGGACTTTTGGAGAGTCCAGGCTTCATTTTAGCATGAAATTTGATTGAAAATAGTCTGCAGGCTTTTTGCAGAGTAGGATACAGATCAGGAGATTATCACAGGGATTCTCTGGTCATCGGGAGATGCGAGTTTGCAGTGTCTGTGTGTGTGTGTGTGTGTGTGTGTGTGTGTGTGTGTGTGTGTTTCTCTACCAGTATGACCAGGCTGATCTGCCTCCAGAAAACTGTCCTTACAGGATAAGCTATGATTCTGCCTCCAGGACAATTACAGAAAACAAAGATAAATCAGTGAGAATTACAATTAGTCAGAAATACCGATCATTATTATTGCTCAAAAAATACATACACTTTTTTTATTTACCAAGGCCCAGGAGCTATCCTTTTTCATTTATCAAGTCCTAGGAGCAATGTCTGGTTAAGTGACTTAATCAAAGTCACTCAGCTGGCAAATGGAGCTACAGAGAGTCAACTCCTATACCCTCATCCACAGGAACCTGCTCAACAGGAGTTTGGAGCCATAATCCACTTAGCTAACTGCAAGACCTTCCTTAACATCTTCATTTTCTGATAAATCACAGAGGGTAATAGTCAAATCAATAACGCTAGTCACTAGAGCTTCATAACCGTAGTTCAGAAAATGTATTTCAAATTAATCAGCATTGTTTAGCACTTTATGCTCTGAGCTATTAAACTGCTTCTAGTAGTCAAACATTTTGGGTTTGAATCCTTCCACCACCATCTCCATCTAATTACTGTGTGCTTTTTGAGCAAGTCACTCAGTGCTACTAGGTCATCCTTGAAAAGGGATCCTTTGGTTCATAGTACTTAGGCTAGCTGTCCTAGGGAGCCATTTTAAGCTTGGTCAATTTACCTATTGGTCCATGAATAAACCTATGCCATTTGGTGTTAAACTGGCCTTACCCATTTCATGATACCCACATCATGGTTTATAATTATACATTATCCCTAGCAAGAATAAATGGGCCTATACCTTAAATAATTTGATGGGACCCATGCAAAGGATAATGCATTAAGAAGATGCCCATGTCCCTTAGTAGTACAGGGGCAGTCCTGTGGTAAATGTTCTATTACCCATACACAAGTCTAAGCTGCACTTGAATGGGAGAGAAATAAGTTTTGTTACACTTGGATGGGGAAGTCTATTCCAGAGCAGTGGTATCCTTTGCAAGATATAACTGTCCCTCCAAACCATCCTTTTAATGTTGTAGAAAAGAATTAGATCCCTAGCCTGAGTATTTCTGATGCAATCTGACTTGCTGATATGCAGTAGGTCCACCAGTATTTGGTCAGAGGATGCCATTACACTAGGCATGAGCCACCTCTTAGCATTAGATAGGATACAGAGTATAGTGACAAGTGAGTTTACTTGGTTAGCAACCAGATAAAAGAAAATACTTCAATGTTTGGCCCTTTTCTCGTCATTATTTTTGACTTTGTGGTATTGTGTGCTTTCTGATAAATGGCTGTATATTGCAGCCATTAAATAATGACAGCCATGAGTTTTAAATCCTTCAGAAAATGCTTGCTAATGCAAAGCTTTTTATTCTAGCAACTTTCTTAGCATAAAAGAGAAACGCTTAAAATTTATGCCTGATTTTTGGGTCTTTGTCTCTAATTTGAGCCAAGTTGAGAGGGAAGAAAGGGTTTGCAACAGGTTCCACTGTATGGTTTTAACAGTAGTGACATGAGATGCATTGATAAATAATGGGCCATAAATGTATTTATTCACTTGTTCATACGCAGATATCTGAGCTGTACAGTCATGTAAGTTGGCTGTAATTCATGTGTGTGTGTGTGTGTGTGTGTTTATGCGTATGTGTGTGTGCTCGTGTGCACAAATATTTCACTCCCGAAAAAACACAGTTGTTAAGGTGTAAAGGAAGGAAGTGATTACAGTAAACAGAACCATCATAATAAGAGTCATGTTCTTTGAGTACATTCCTTGCTTTCCTTATTTTGTTGACCACTGGCACTTGTGTTTATTATTTGGCTGTGATTAAACTAGACAGCATGAAATCTATGAGTTTAACATTAAGCCATGAATACATTTTTAATTAAACTTTGCTTTTTTGCAGGCACACTTGTGTGAAATGCACTGTGTTTGGCTACATAAATATGTCCACTAATTGTGCAAATGAGTAAGGCTATGAGCAGCTTCTTTATCCAGTAGACTTGTCCCAAGCTGTTAGCAAATGTGCTGCACATTTGTCTTTTGAATTCCTGCTCCCATCACACAGATGCTAATTAGTGCTTCACTATATGTTGCTTGATTGGGAGTCCCAGCAAATGCTTTGCAGTTTTAATGAGTTGCCAAATGCCTTTTCAAAATATTGTTTCAAAGTAAGAGGACTTTCCTGTTGCTCATGCTAAATCTGCTGTCAGTGTGAGACTTTTGTTTTGTTTACCAAATAGCTACCAAGTATTTTTGCTGTAAAATTTGAAATAATTCTTTTAAATTGCATCCAAATCTCACTGATCATTATAAAAGTAAAAACAAACAGTATGCACATTGATAGGTCTGAACAGTGTTTTATAGTAACTGAAAGACAACAAAGTAATGACATTTTATATGGCTGGGGTGGAGTCCATCACCCTGTGTAGGGCCTCATTTGACCATGATCCAGGCTCTTCTGACAGGGACTCAGAGAGAGAGAGAATATTGGGATTTTTTTTTTACTTTCTTATTAACAATCAATAGAGAAACAGAAATAAAATGCTGGAGGCTAGAAGCAATCCCTTTAGTAAACCTGGTAAGTCTTTTATGTTTGAGACAGAAGACAGGCAAAGCCACACAACTTTGTGGTTCTGTTTTCCTGGGAAACTCCATAGAAAAAGACAAACTACTGCAGGAGTACTACCCTGGAAGACAAGCAAATAACTCAGCTAAGAGGTAAACCTTTTTACCCACTAGTTTCCCCAGAGACAAGACTGGCTTTCCCTTGCCCAGTAATGAATAATGAACAGCCACAGAGGGCATGAATAACTCTCCATCCTAAGTGGCTGTAGGTGCTACACCAGAGGGACCAAGAAACAATAAGCAGTCCAAGAAACCTCAGTCTGGCCATTCAAGTGTCGCACATCAGCAGATAAGACTGTGATAGAGCCAGCTGGATCCAGGGATGGCAAGAAATATACTTCTTGTAGTTGGGGGAAGAACTGAGGAGACCAACATCTGCTCCACTGTTCAGACGAAAAGAGTACTCACAAGGCAGGTAAGCAGGCTTGCATGAGTCAGTAAAGCAAGTGACCATCCAAGAAAAGTTTTGAGGTAAACATTTATAAAGAAACATACCCAAAACTACAATATCCTGCCCCAAACACAATTATTCTACAAAGCAATGTAGAAAAAAAAGTAAAAAAGTATTTACACCCAGTTTTCTCACAAAAGCATTTTCAAATGAACTATCCCTTTACTTGTAAAACAGTCCAAATATAAAATTTTGGAGCAAAAGATAAATAATTTTTTTCATAGAAAAACACATTTTCTTCAGAAAAAAATGTGGAAGGCTCTTTCCCAAAGGGAACTTATCTGTTCCAGCCTTGAAATAATGCTGGCAGACCATCAGCTCCAAGAATCTCACAGAGGAAGTGAACTTTTGCAGAAAGAACGATCCAAAGCTTTTTGAGGATCTAACTGCTTTTTATATGAAGCTGTGCTCAAGCACCTGGCAACTACAGCATGTGGAAGGCACCCTAACCTTTGAAAAACTGACCGATTGGGTTATATTCTGTCAGTGATATGACCAAATAACCCAAATAGCTTAGGCTACTAGTTTCTTTCTGTGCGCCCCAAATATTCTTCACCAAATTGTCTTCTGTTTTTCGGCACGTGTCCAAACCAGTGCAACCTTTTTTTTGTTACATTGTCTGCAACTGGAGTTACTTTGGCTTCTGCTCTGATGTCTCCATTTCTTTGGCTGTCCCACAATGTGCATCTCACCACTACCTCAGACACTTCATCTTCCATCACATCTAGCTTCAACTGCTCTGCTTTTACTGCCTAGGTTTTTTGTACCATCAAGTAGTACTGGTTGCACAACTGCTCTGTGCACATTACCTTTCAGCTTCTTTTGCCTTTTTCTGTCATACACTAATCCTGACACTATGCCAGCTGGCTGCACACTTCTGATTCTAGCTTTGACCTCCTCATTCAGACTTCTCTTTGCCTCAACCACCCCACCTAGACACTTGAAGCTATTAACCTGTTCCACCACTTTCTCTTTTATCTCAATTCTCAGATTCTTCAGATTTCCCCCATTTGCTGCCATTACAACTGTTTTACCTGACACACTTTCGTGCCATGTGGCATCCCCACTCTCCTCTCCTTTACTGAATTTCTTGCTCAGTGTCAGCCTGCAATGCCGCATTGTCTGCTTACAGCTGTTTGCTAATGTTGTCCCTCACCAGTACAAACAGCATTGTGCTCAAAAATGAATCCTGATGCACATCTACTTCCACTGGGAACCATTCTATGAGACTGAACACTGTAAGCACTTGAGTCACTGATTCCTTGTACAAAGCCTGCAGTAATTCTATCAATGTTTCTGTGACTTAGTACCACTGCAGACCTGCCCAAATCAGATTTCTTTGGACTTTGTCATATGGTTTATCCAAGTCTAGGAATGCCCAGCTGGACTCCTCCTCATTTCTAGTTTCTTCTCGACTATCTGTCTCACTTTATGCAGTGCAACTGGAGTTTGATACCTATGTACAGGTGTGGATGACCACTGTTTTTGTACACACAGAGACACTAGTATGCTTTTTCTCCAGTCATCTGGTATATATGCCTTTCCATACTGCTATGAGTACCATCATGAGGAGGAGGTCTCTCCCCTGTCTCACCAAACATCTATCATATCTGCGGTGAACCTCATTTGAGTCTGTTTCCCTGGCTTCATTTTCCTTAATGCTGTTCTTTACTTGTAGGGTGGCTCCTCCTCTTCTTTCATTGTAGGCTGTGTCTGGGGCTGTACAGCTTCTGCAGGGTTTACTTTATTTAGAAGCTGCTGGAAATAATCCTTCCATCTCTTGTGGACTGGTGTGTGAGCAGGTTGTTGTCAGTATCTCTTATGAAGGGTGTCTGACTATCTTATTTATTTACATTTGTTGACCGGGAGTGTCCGACTGGATGTAGGTCCATTTTCAGCGGAGGCCCGGGGAGAAAAGTTCCACAGTTAAAATAGACAGTAGTTACATTGGATTACATAGTGATTAACAATTTGATTAACATAGCAATTAATTACAAACATATTTACAGATGAAGAACATAGTACATCAGTAGACAACTAGAATCTTTATCTGCGAAGTACATAACAGACATTAACAAATGTTACAATAAGAAGTTCCTGCTGTATAATAAGTACTAGGCTTATGAGCATCTGAGATTGCTATAATCAAGGTAGTTAGTGGGGTGGAAAGAAAGGTAGTGGTTGGATGGGGTGGGAGATATTAGAGTGGGAGTTGCAAGGGCATAGCCAGCATGTTTTTTAGGTGCGCTTTTTAGTAAAGTTTTGAAGTGGGTGCATGATGGTACGGAGGTAATTGTGGGTGGGAGGGAGTTCCATAATTTGGCTATGGCGCAAGAGAATAGTGCTTCACCAGCAGTTATTGGCTTTAGTGATCTCCAAGTGATTTTTGTTGCTGGATCTGTGACAGGGTTGGAGTAGATTCTGGAGGGATGGGACATTTAGTGGATGGTTTACTAGTTTGTGGGCGAGTGAGAGTTGATACCATTGAAGGAGGTGAGGGAGTTCAAGCCAGCCCAGTTCAGAAAGTGAGAGACAGTGGTGACTATGGCAGGATCTTCTTTATCTTTCTGTCTTTGCCTTTCAACCTGAAAGAGTTTCTTTGTGCTATCTACAGAGTCACTTTCCAGAAGCTGGTAGAGTGTCTCTTGATGCCTTGTTCTTTGCTATTGCAACTCCTCTTTTAGCCTGTCTGGTAGCCATCTAGTATTCCTTCTTAGCCTGGTCCATTTTTCTCTCAATTTTTCTTGCACTCCTTTCTTCTGATGACTTCCTAGACTTCTGCATTCCACCACTAGCTTTCCTTATGAACATTATTTCCATAACCGTCTTGGCTGCATATCTGTTCTATAGTTTTCATACATGCTGTTTTGAAACACTGCCTTTCTTCTTCAACTCTATTTCCTCTTCTGCCTGTTGCTCTAGAGCCCTGATTAATTTACTCCTAAGTAGGAGGAAATCTGCCGAAGTTACATGATAGACACTCTCGTATGTGATGCTGTGACTGCCTCTCTTACTGAAACGTGTTGGCCACCATCAAGCCATTTGCTAGACAGAAGTCTAGAATGGCCGCTCCTTTTTATACTCCTTGCCCCACCCATGTGGACCCAGGCAGCCTTCATATCCTGTTCTGGCTATTCTGATGATGTGTATTCCAGGTCAACCATTATCAGCAACACCCACTTACTTATTTACTTATTCGTATTTGTTTACTGGGGAAGAGCAGTGATCACAGAATGACGAATTTGTAGGTGCAGCCAAGGTTATAAGAACACTAACAAATGTATTAATTAACACAGCAGTTACATACAGTTACAACACTATTTTCTTCTAAGTTGATTTCCTCAATCATAAGCAACTTAAAACCTAACTGCATGTATGTTAATACTTAGCCCTTTTAAGACCTGAACACAAATGATGCACGGACATATGTCAAACCAAAAACAGGTCTGTGGATTGTTGTGTTCAAATGAATTTCAGCTAGGACACATTATGTATACCATTACAAATGAAGTACTTTAAATTTACAATGCACCTCTACTACTGTTACTGAATAGCCTGTTTTGATTTCCAATAAAGTTTATTTGCTGAATTTACTACAAACAAATATTGAGGTTCTCCTGTTAGATTCTCGGCTGGAGTGCCTTCTGTGTGGAGTATGCATGTCCTCCCTGCGGTCGAGTGGTCTCCGAAAGACATGCTTGAATGGGTGTGCCTTCGCTGAAGGTTGGGCTGGCAACTCGGCACCATAAAAATCGACTGCCAAACATTAGCGGACCGGAGTTCCGCTGTGGAGACCCCTAACCGGGAAAAGTCGAAAAGACAAACAACAACAGCTACAAACAAATATCTATTCAATAGTTTTCTATACTGAACCACCTGGTCAAATCTGTGTGTTACAAAAGCACCATCTGATTTCTTTTCCCGTATTTACCCATCAACATGAACGTTGCGTCACAAATGCCTAAGACATAAGTGTGCAAAAGGTGCAATGAGAGGACTCACTCTAACATGTAGCATAGGGTCTACTACACTTCAACAAGAATACAATGTCAATGAAACAAAGCAGTCAAAGCATCCACTGGATAAAAACACACAAAGAAAAAAGCATTTACAGCAGGGTGAAGTCATGTCATCTGTAATCACCATATGAAGGACATAACCATCCTCCTACATTCCACTTACTTGTGTATACTAGTGCCACAGTCACACAACCGCAGGGAAACATGAAAAGTGCAAAACATTTGAATCACTGTTGTCTGACTCAAACCAAACCATGCAGGTGGTGACTGTCTATGAAGAACAGCATTCAACCAGTCTCACATTGGAGAAGTGTACTTAGAGAGTTGAAACCTCATGCAATGCATACTCAGTTAATAGCAGAGAAGCCAAATTATATACTTGCACTCTGGCAGCTACGTCCCCCTTGTAAACAGACAGCTCTTGCAGTATCCCTGGTCTCCACCGAATATTCACTAACCAGTGAGACATTAGCCAGTGAGACATATCCCTTCCCTTACTAACCCAATGGAAAGGCAACCAGGACATTGTCTCATTATTACTCTGCCTTTGCTTCTTTCCTCTTCCCAACTCGTTCTTGAATGTCTGGGCTGCTATCTGAACACCTGAAATAGACAACCATGTTGCAGTGTGAAAGGGCAGTGGCAGCGAACAGAATGTTGGAGTGTAACATCAAAGGGGATATATTCCAGAAGCAAGGAGGTAATGTTTCCACTTGGCCTTAGTCCGAATTTACCTTAAATATTATGTAATAGATGAGGAAAGAGATATACAGCTGCTGCAAAGAATCTACAGGAAAGTTGCCAGAAAGATCCGTGTAATAAGTGGGAAAGAATATAACCAGAGGTTAGAGAAGTTACAGCTCCTCTCACCCAAGACCAAAAGAGATGGGTAGGGACATGACACTGGTACACAAAATCATGACAGTGATAAGTGAAGCAGTAATTTTAAAAAGCAAAAACAGCGGAGGAAGAAGGGGGCCCAGACATCAGGCTGTAGGGACCAACTACTCCTTTTATATCTGAAAGTACTGTTTCACAGACAGAGTTATGGACCATAGAATGGATACTGGAAAATGAATTCAAGACTATTCAAGAGAGCATGAGACTGGCAGAAAAAAAGGTAAAGTAGAATGCGAAAACGCTTAAAGGGGCAGTCAAAAAAGCTTACTATCACTTTCTGCAAATATCATGCAAGTAATACACCATTCTTCCATATAACATCATTAACAACTTAATAGCACTTTGGTTAAAAGCAGGAGGTTGTGCCTTAACTTGGAAACAATATCTCAAAGTCAGGATTACTCCCTGGATGGTTTAGGGAAGCATTCACATAAACATATGGACAATTTAAAAAGCATGTAATCAACATAAACACCACGTCTCTGCAGGTGAGAGGAAGCCATAGCACTCAGGGGAAATCCACATGAATGCAGGGAGGCCATGCAAACTTCACATAAGATAATAAAGTTCAGGAAAGCGCCCACATTTTGGAGTTCTGAAACAGCAATACTAAATTATGTACTATCAAGTGTTTTACAATTACCTTTGAAAGATCATGAACGTATAATTAAAATTCAGCATAAAAAATATTTGTCTAATACATTTAAGTTTGCACTTAAAGTTTAAAAAAATGACATTTCAGCAAATAATTACTCTGCCTGTTTTAAAGCATTAAAAAAAAATCACTTACACGTTACTTTCTCCTTGGCTTCGTGTGTGATAGCTCCGTCGTCCAGCTGTTTTCCCACTACGTAACTCCATAGCTGGAAGCTCCCTGAAGTATGTACAGAACTGCTGAACATTGCTGAAAAAATATATTATTAGTCTGCAAGTTAGTATGATGTACAACATGATTTTGTGCTCACTGTAACACAGGGCTTTTCTGTAGATGAAAGGCTTACATGCATCCACTCAATGGTGAAAATAACCAAACAATCTTATAGAACTACCATAACACTTCATGTAGACAACTGGGACATTTAGAGAACCAAACAAGACTACAGTAAAATCCTAAACTCTGTATCCTAGAGGCTGAAAATTAAAATTATGAAGAGGATTTAAAGCAGCAATATAGAGTGGTGAAATTAGTCAAAAAGAAGCTCATATGTTGTCTTATATGTAAGGAATGCAACAATGGAAGTAACAAATGGAATTTAAGTGGTAAGATGGGGTTAATGGAGACCATTGTGCTGGATTTGCTGGGGGTTAGGAAAGTAGCAAGAGATTAGCAGCACAAAAAATGCTAATGTTGTATAAAATGGATTCTTGTTGATTTTTCCAAATCTAATTTCAGTGAGTTTTGATAGTGTTTGTAGGTTCATAGTTATATACTAGGCTAATGACCACCAAGGCCTTTTAAGCCTAGCTGTGCAATCCACCCCAACTGTGTCACTATGTATCATTCATTTAACAGGAGGTGGTATGTTCATTAGGAAGTTTCTACAAGTTCTGTGGGGGGCATATGTTTGGGTAATACTGTCAGCATCTGTCTATCAGAGACATGGGGGCCAGACCAGGGGTGAATTTCCGATGTCCCATCCATTGGTCAAGATTACGATTAAGCTGGGTTAGGAATGGACTCTGCTTCTGCTTAGGGAGGAGGTCCTGAAATACTTGCAACACTAGAAGGACCATTCTCAACTCCAAGATGTTGATGTGAAGATTGGTCCAAGATACATGGTCATCACTGGAGACCATTCTCCCTTTGAAATGCACTCCCCTCCCTACAAGGGAGGCATCCATGGTCACTGTTGCAATTAGTGATTCCTCACAGACTTGATGACCCAGGGTCACCTTCGTGGATGTTGTCCACCAAGTGATGCGTTGTTTGTAAATCTGCATAATTTGAATTTTCAAATGTACAGAGTAAATTGATTGAGACCACTGTAGTGCTAAGGTCCACTACAGTAGTTTCTGGCTATAGGACCATTAGTGTTGTAGACTCCATGAAACCGAAAAGATTCAGAACTAACCTCAATGACTGTGATGGTTGATGCAGTACATAAAAAGGTATGAGATGAAGTGACAGAACTCTGGACTGGGGAAGGCTGACTATTTGTAGTTTGGTGTCTATGTGGCATCCTATGAACTCCATATTCTGTACTGAATATTTGTAAATTTACAAAAGTGTCAACTAAGTCCAAAGGCAATTGGAGTACCTGGTTCAGGTGATGTACAAGCAGATGCTTGGTGGAAGCAGGGAGGAATCAGTCGTCGAGGTGTGGGAAAACTTGGATCTGTAATAGGCACAACTGTGCTGCTACTACTACCATGATCTTGTTGAACACCCCGGGGACTGTGGTGAGAACAAATAACAGTGCACAACATTGATAGTGATTTGTTCCCAGCCAGAAGTGGAGAAATCTCCTGGATTGCTTTGTTATCTTGATGTGACAGTAGGTGTCCTGGAGACCTATGGAGCACATTCAATTATCCTTCCTCAAAGGAGGTAAAATGGACTGCACCGTGACCATCTCGAACTTTGTCCATTTCACAAACTGTTTAGGTGACAGAGATACTAAATTTGTTTGAGGTCCCTGATTTTCTTTGGTACTAAAAAGAACCAGGAATAGACTCAAATTCTAACTAGTCATGGGGATGGACTAGATGACTCTTTTCAAGAAGCTTTGAAATTTCTACAGCTGCTAAGCCCCACTGACTAGGTAGAACATCAGGGACTTTCTTCTTTTTCTGTGGTGGTAGGGAAAAGGGAATTAAATAGCCTCTGGATATTATTTTTTGCACCCAGGAATCTGAAGTTATTCTGTGCCAGGCTTGAGGGTGCAGAGATAGGCACCCCCGACTGCCTCCAGAGTGCAACAGTCAGGCAAACACTCAAGAAAATGGACCTTGTTTATGCGGTCCTCCTCTGCTTCTCGGGTGTCATCCATTAAAATTTCCTCACTCATTGCCAGAGGAAGGTTTGTCACCTTGGGAGCCATGGCAAGTAGTCTGTGATTTCTGGAACCACATCATCTTCCCTGATCTCCAGTTCCTACAGAAAGTTCTTTAAAGGGTGGAGAAGTGTACTCCCACTGAAGAGAGAGTCTTACCCTCTTGTTGGCTCCTGGTAAGTGTGTCTTTAAATTCAGGTTCAAACAAAGTGGAACCATCATAAAAGGCATTTACAAAGAACTACTTAAAGCCTTCCACAAAGTAACAAAGATGAATCCAGGTGTGGCGGTGCACAGTGATGTTGCTGCCTGCTGCTCTGGCCTTACCATCAGCTGCATTAAGAGAGTAAACACACGGCTAAATAGGAGGATTGGAGGATAGAAAGCTGAGAAGTTCACTCTTTTCTGAGCATCTGCAGGCAATACCCTCAAGGGGAACTTTGTGATCTCTTTGGTCAAGTCTCTCTGAAATCTTGTTAAATGAGACAAAACAGTTCAGTGATCTAAGGGCGAAAGTTTCTGATGGATAGGCTTGCTTCCTGAATCTGCCCATTACCACAGATTCTCCATTAGGAGGATGAACAGAGCATCTTTCTTCCAATTGTGCTTTCTTGGTGGCTGCTTTCATCACCATAGCATCTACTGGTGGACCTTTACTCCAGTGATCCTGTCCTTAGGTGCAGCTAAGATGTGATCAGCTTTTTCAGGGATGGGCTCCCCCATCTCAGGATCCTTCCATGTCTATTAAGCCATAAGGTTGATAACAGGATCAACAGGAGGTACCACCCAGGATGATGCTGGCCTGAAACCAAAAGCTTCCAAGTATACAGAGTCATCTGGAGAAGGGTCTTGGGACGACTAACCCCCTCCCCACTTCATTAATTAGAGAACATCAGTGAATGTGACACCTTCAGACAGGGAGCAAGGGGGAACCTTCCTCTAAGTCAGTATCTTCAGTGAAACATTCTGGGGAAAGAGTCTAAGTGCTTCTGTTTGCATGTCCGTTTTCTGGAGGAGCAGTAGACGGTTCAGAATTGGACGAAGAACTGACAAAGCAGACTTCCTCGGAAGCCCCTGATACTAGCTGTACATGTCTGACAGGGTGACGAGGAGAGGAAACAGACTTCAGCTGGGGTTTGGGTGGAGCCAAACTGGCTGAAGACATCTTATCTTTGGTATTTGCCAAAACCCTTTCAAAGGCCTTGAAGACAGAAGTTGCCACTGGTGCGGAGGACTCCCTCAGATCCGATAGAGATGTAGGAGAGACAGCTCTGAGAATCTCTGTGTAGATTCACCACCTCTGAACTCAGTGCAGAAGCAATGGCTCAGAGTCTCATCTTGATCATAATGCATTACAGTCAAGAGACAGAGAAGCAGTCAGTGTTAAAGTCATAAGTAGCTCTGGTGCAGACAAAGGTGCTCTGGTTCCAATTAGATCCAATAACACTGGACCAGAAGGGCAAGTCAGTACGGATTCTAGTAAGGGAAGGGTAAGATGAACAGTACTCTGTACCCTCCAAGGGGATGGTACCAGGATAACCCCAAGCTGAATCCGCAACTCAAAAACTTCCTCATCATCCTAATGGCAACGAGCTTTGTGAGGCTTCTTGATGACCAAGTGGATGGTGCCACCGAAGGTGTTCGACAGTATCTCCTTTCCTGAAGGATAGGGGAATGTAGTCTAGAACTCACTGATCCTGGTGAGTATTTGATCCATGAAGAAGGTGAATGGACTTGAGAAGTCATCAGATCTGATCTTCCAAGTACCTTAAGGTTGTTACAGAGAGTGGTCATCAGTTCCAGAGTGATTTTCTGGTGGATTTAGTGGGAGACTTTCTCCTTTCTTTTTCCCTTTTGTCCTTATCGGGTTCCTTTTCTTTTCCCTTTGATTTTGATCTCCATCTTTATTGGAAGAGGATGCCAAAAAAAGGAAGGGGTGTCTGTGTTGGAAAGAGCCCTTTTCAAACAAGTTTGCCCTTTTTGGTCCGAAGGACTCTAGCACTGAATACTGCATATGACTGACAGTCTACACTGAGGTGTGCAGCACCTAAACAATAAACAGATTTGGAGTATGGGTCCAGGGTGGAAGTTTGTTCTCATAACACCAAGCACTTCTGGAACCCAAAGGATTCCGACATGTTGAATATCCTAAAAGAAAGTATGTTAAATACAAAGTACAATCACAAGATATAAGTAAATATATAACCTATGTTTTTTTTCTTACAAAAAAACTGCTAAGAAGGAAAGATCGCCCTGAGTTCTTAGTAAGTTAACTAGACTATACTAAATAAATTGCTAGAGCTTAATCCCAAGTTCTATATTACAAAAAATATCACAGGATGAGATATCTCTCTCTCACTGTAGGAGAGGAGTGGCAAAAGTGTTGAAGCATAAAGCAAGCTGTTTGAGAGCTCTCTCACATCCTTATCGTTCAAGTGGCAAACGAGATCTGAGCATTTGAGGCAGAGGTAGGAGTTGAGTTCAAGCTCTGGATCCAGTGAAGCTTTGAAGTTGGCACAGAGGTCGGAACCGAATAGTTCCGATGACCCATACATTTAAAATGGACAAAAATAGACAAAACTGGATATAATATTGTTTCATTCTTTTAACGTCTCCAAGTCTTCTGGGTTTCTAATACCATGTTAGGAATGGATCCCATTCCCAAATCAAAGTGCGATTAAAGTTAATGAAATTAGTACTGTTTCAATCTTTGATGTCAGTCAGAAGTGCTCTTTGCAGCAACCACAATGTGCCCAGTAATGACTCCTCCTGCAATTCATAGGGAGTTACACATATTAGTAACTTATCTAAACATGATTGGAGATTTGTTTTGATAAGTTCTGTTGGTCCTACTACTATTGGAACTCTCTGGGTATCGTTCTTCCGCATTGCTCTTCTTTCTGTCTGCAAAGCCTGGTATTTTATAACTTTGTGTCTTTCTGTATGCAAATCACTGGGTGCAGCGATTTCAATGATTAATGCTACTTTTGTCTTCTTTTCATGGACCACTATTATCTGGTTTTCATGCATCTATCTTTTGAACTGCTGGTAATGGGTGATCCCATGTGATGTAGACTTCATGACTTTCTATGATGCTTTGTGGCTCATGTTTCCAGTGCTTTTCAGCCACTTCAATACCATAATGTTTGCACAATCCCCAGTGCAACAGTCTTGCCACATTATTATGCCTTTTAGTGTACAGTCCTTCTGCCATTAGTATGTCACAACCAGCAACAAGGTGTGCGACTGTTCCCAATTCTGTCTTACAAAACCTAAATTTGTCTGTTTCTTCCACATGTTCAATGGACTTTGTAAACCAACACGTACATAGCCCACTATCTTGGGTTGCCAATATTAACCTTTCATCTTTTAGTTTGAATTCACCACTCCTTAATAATTCCTGCATTTGATCCTGATCAACATGAGATTCTTCCAGGATTTTCTATACTTGCAAATATATTTATGCATTTTCCAAATTTCTTGCTTTCTCATTTGATCCTTCACCTTATATTCCTTCTTTTATTTTTTTTTGGCACATTCAGTTGCTGCCTGATTTTTACCTACTTCTGGTTGGATTTCCATTCTCACTTGAAGCCAATATGCTTCTCCTAGACTAAGAAGGGAAGTCATCTTAGACTTATTCTCCTCATGTTTCAAAACTCCCTATATTTGGGTCTTGTGAGGTCAGCAGGTATGTATGCAGTCCCACAACTGCAGATTTTATCATGTAATCCATTTCAAGTAGGCCCATACCTCCTTCAGAATGGCGACTATATAATCTTCGAATGAACTGATTTTTATAAATCATATGATGAGCATGCATGAAGCATCCTTCTTGTTTTCCTGTCTAATCTATCCAACACCTTTTGGGGCCAGTCAATCACTCAAAACCTGTAAGTTAGGACAGGAAGAACAAATTGGTTTATAGCTTGAATTTTGTTCCTAGATGTCAACAGTGTTTTCAGGATTAATTTAAGTCTTCTAAAATATTCCCTACTAAGTTTTATTCACATTTGCTCATGTTTTATTGTTGATCCTTCATCAGTTCCTAAATATTTATACACTCCCTCTTGCTCAAGTTCTTTTATATCATATTCTTGTCCTAAACTGTTGTTTTCTTGGTACTGCAACTTTTCTGCTTTAAAGGTTGCTTTTGCATATTTAGCAAGACCAAATGACATTCTTATATCATCTGAAAAAGTTTTGACTACTTGCAGTTGTGCTTTCAGTTCCTCATCTGATGAGCCATACAGTTTTAAATCATTGACAGAGAAGATGAGAAGTCTTTGCACTTTGTTGCTTTTTGGGAGCCAAATTATAGCAAAGACTCAATCAAATAAGCAGACAGCTTAATGGGTTAAGGGCATGGCAAAAGAGCAACAGTGACAGAGTGTCATCCTGGAATATCCCCCTTTGGATTTTTATCCCTGGAAATAATAATTTGTCCTTTATCATGGCTTAACTGCAAAGTGGTTTGCCACTGTTTCATGGTCGTTGTGATGTAGTTTTATAAGTGTAGGGTGTAATCTTATATATTTTTAAGCACTCTTTTATCCATGAATGTTGGATACTTTCAAATACTTTTTTGCAGTCAATCAATGCCATACTTAGATTCTTCCCCTATGACTTAGATTAGTCCCCTATGACTTTATTTAACATGATCATTTGTTCCACATGACTTTCTTTTATTGCCCTTTTCTACTATTGTAATAGTTGAGTTTTCTTCTAAATTACTATAAACTCTGCATCGATTCGAGTGTATAGTTTATATGTCGTTGGAAGGCATGTTGTCTATAATCTTTAGGGTAGCTTGTAGGTTCACTCTTAAGGAGGAGCATTGTTTTTCCTGTTAGCAAGGTTAGTGTCTGTTTGGGGTGCGCATATAAATAGTTCTTACTCATGGCTAAATCTTTGTGCAAAGATGTTAATTTTAACCTGAAGTTAGGTACTGCATCTGGGCCTGCGATTTTCCAGTTAGAGGCTTTTCTTAACTTTGTTTCAGTCTCTCTGGCTGTCACTTCATCCCATTTCATATCCTGTACCTTTGAACTTTTTTTTTTTTTTTTTTTTTTTTTTTTTAATACTTCTTCCATCCATTTAGCATCTTTGTTATGTTCCACTGGATCTTCATAAATACTTTTCCAAAATGTATCTTTTTCTTCTTTTTTTTGGTGGTTTTTCAATTTCTTTTACCTTGTGTCTCAATTCTCTATAAAACTTTTTTGTGTCATCAGTAAATTGCTTATTTTGTACTTTTCCTTTATATTTATCTGTGTATCTTTCGGCCTACGCTGATATTTTTAGTTTATTATTTGCGATAGTGCATGACAAATCCTGACCCATTGTAACACAGCGCATTGCTTTTATCATGCCTATCTTTATGAGTATTTTTGCTGATCTGTTTCCGCTTCTAACACTGACACTTCTTGTCTTAATTGCTTTATAGTTTTCTCTGTTCAATACTTCCATGACTGTATTCAAATTCTACCCCCCCCTTCCCTTACTATCCTGTGTTCTTGTGGTAGAATTTTATCTGTTATTAATTTAGCTGCACAGTAATATATACTTCTGTTATATTGCATGGATCTCTATGGACAGACCTAATTACTGTGTTCATTTGTTTTATCAAACTTCTAACTTTTTGGGTTTTAGTGACCTTCTGTAGTCTATTTCTTTCATTGATCTTAATATATTTATTTATCTATCACTGTTAAATCAAGCAACTCTTCTCTTAGCTTATTTTCTTCTAAATTGAGAGTAAATTTTTTTGTTCTTTATTTTCTGCGGGCATTCTATAGAAAGTTTTATAGCATTTCCTGTAGCACATTCTCTTCAGTTTCATCCGATGTCATCTGTTGCTCTGTCATATGGGAACTCGCTAGCCTATCAAACCTCATCAACTGCGTCAGAGTTGCCACAGTTTCCTGTTCATTCCCTTGCTGTCCAGCTTCAAGTGAACATTTATAATGGTTTCCAGTGGAAGGCTCAAAAATATATTCATATGGCAACTGACCAATTGCTTCCTGTTCCACTGGTTTCTCTTTAATTTGGATGTCTATTGCTCTATCCTGCTGTCTTGCTTTCTGAATTAGATTTTCTACACTGAATCCTTCACTTCGCAGGTACTCCATAACCTCAGTTTCTATTTCTTTAACTTCTCCATTACTGAACTTCTTTCCTACTTTTCCTCTGTCTTCTTATTTTTTGTATTGTAAAGTTTTCCATGTCCAGATTCCATTGTCTGCATTTCTCTTCAAATATCTTTGGTGCTGCCCTTTTTGTATTGGTTAGTTTTGCTTTCTCCTTTGCATAAGTATTACACCATTTTAAATCTCTTTTTCCCATGTCCATATTTCTTCTTCAGATGTCTCCTGATCTTCCTGTTTCTCCTTACTTTGGGGACTCATTCCATCATGCTGTGATGTAACCTCCAAAAATCACAAAAGACTGGACACTGCTGGAGTTCCAACATCTTCTATTTATTAAAATAACAGACATACAAATGATGAGCGCTTTCGGGCCTCTGCCCTTCATCAGATGGAGATGAGCTCCCCTCATAAATGCATTCTTTCAGCTCTTTAATAATTATTGTCCACAACTTCTCTTCCCCTTGATAAAAATATGAATAACCTGTATATAAAAGTAAAGTGATAAAAAAAAGAAGTTATGTACCTACCATAACGTTCCATGTTAGTTGTCTTCATCTCGCCTTCTTTCTTGCTGGTTGGGACTCGGCCATCTTGTATAGCTCGAGAGCAGTTTACTGGCTCGAGGCTACCCCTTATCCCATGATGCTTAGTGATCGCTACCCAGATCTCGTTTGAAATAGCTAACCCCAGACATAGCCAGAGAATAAACCTGTCCAAACAAATAGGTTGAGTATACCTGTCATACCCTCTACGTCAGTAGACTAAACAAACCAGAGAACACTCAGCCAGTGAAATCAGAACTCCTCTCGGTCCAACAGGACAGGGGGACGGAGGGTGGGACGCAAGAAAGAAGGCGAGATGAAGACAACTAACATGGAACGTTATGGTAGGTACATAACTTCTTTATGTTAAGTTGTCTATCTCGCCTTCGTTCTTGCTGGTTGGAACAGCGTCCCTAGCACCTACAATCCTAGGCGGCTCATTGGAACAGACTCTTCAGAACAGTGAAACCAAAGTCAGCTCTGCTCCTGGAGACCATATCTAGCGTGTAATGACAAATAAAGGTATGAAGCAGCTGCACAGATCGAATCCATGGGCAACCTAGATTGGAAGGCTACAGAGGTGGCCAAGGCCCTAGTAGAATGACCTTTCGGTTTGATAGGTAACTCTTTGTTCCTCAATTTATAAATGAAAGTAATAGTGTGAGACAACCACCTGGATAAGGTCACCTTGGAAACTGGGAGACCTTGTTTGCCTAGAGCATAGGAAAGGAATAGTTGGTCCGACTTCCTTATTTCCTTAGTCCTGTGCAGGTAAAAACGCAATTGTCTATGAACGTCCAATTGGTGTAATTTGTACTCTGCCTTGTTGGTGTGGTTAGGGAAAAACACAGGAAGGTCTATAGATTGGTTTAAATTATTTTCTGAGCAGACTTTTGGAAGAAACAAAGGATTAGTCCTCAGAGCAGCCCTGTCCTTATGAAAAACCAAGTATGGGGGACGAACACACAGTGCCTGAAGTTCAGAGATGCGTCTGGCTGAATACCTACCAGAAAGAGTGTCTTCCAAGATAGAAACTTAATGGAGCAGGACGCTGCTGGTTCAAAAGGGGGCAGAGTTAAGGAAGTTAGTACCAAATTAAGGTTCCAAGGAGGAGGGGGATCTCTCACTGGAGGCCTAAGGAGAGTGGTCCCTCTCAAAATAGCTTTACAGAGCTTATGAGACAATGTTTGAATTTGACAAACCAACATGAAAGTTAGAAATGGCCGCTAATTAAACCCGGATTGTGGCAGAAATGGACCCAGAATGAAAAAAATTGTGCTAGGAATTCTAGAATTTCGTGGACTGGGGCTGAAAATGGATCTACGTTCCTAGCCTCTGCCCAACAAGAAAAACATTTCCATTTACTAGGATAAGTTTTTCTGGTTGTGGACTTGTGAGAGGAGACAATAATCTCACGTACAGCCAGGGAAATGCTGGGAAGCCTGTCTAAGGTTGAAAGTGGAGCAACCAAGCTGTGAGCTGGAGAGTTTGGATGGATTGATGAAACCCGTCTGAGTGATGAATCAGTAGGTCTGGAACAGGATCCAGAGTCCAGGGCTGATCGAGAAGGTAATGGTGCAGGAACGGGAACCATAACTGTCGAGGCCAGTAGGGGGCAATGAGGATCATTTTGCAACCCAATGATATTGCTTTCTGTATGAGTTTTGGAAATGGAGGAAAGGCATAAAGAAGCCCCTGAGGCCAATCGTGGACTAGAGTGTCTCTGGGTGAGTGACCTGGAAGCAGGAGAAGTAGTTGCTGCATTTGCTGTTGAAGGGGGTGGCAAAGAGGTCGCAGCAAGGCTGTCCCTATTTGCGGAAGACAAGATCCGCAACTTCCTGATTCAGAGACCACTCGTGAGGCATAAGGATAGCTCTGCTGAGCCTGTCCGTAATGACGTTGGATCTCCCAGGGATGTGCATCGCAATCAGAAAACATTGGGAGGAAATCGCCCACTGCCACAGTCTGAGTGCTTCTCGACACAGGGGCCTAGGACCTGGTTCCGCCATGCTTGTTGATGTACCACACCACTGACATGTTGTCTGTTTGAATTGCAATGGTCCCAGAAGGAAGAGAGTCCTGAAGGGCTTGCAATGCTAGGAGCACAGCTCTCATTTCTAGGATGTTTATGTGCAGATGGTACTCGTGAGGTTGCCAAGTGCCTTGGACTGTTCTGCCCTGATAATGCCCCCCCACCCTATCAGGCGTCTGTGGTCACTGTGGCTACCGGAGGGGGCTGAATGAAGGGACTGCCCTGAGTCACTAGTGGGGAGACCATCCACCAGGAAAGGTGCCTTTTGCATGCTTCTGTAATCATGATCATGTGAGACATGGGCTGCTGTTGGAAAGACCACTGTGTGAACAGAAGCCACTGAAGGATCCTCATGTGAAAGCGGGCCAGTGGGATTAGAAGAATGGCTGCTGCCATGAAACCCAGAGTTTGAAGGACGAACCTGACTTGGATTCTTTTGCTCTGCATTAGAATTCGTACTTGCTGACGAATTGTAGATACCCTTTCTAGCGGTAGCCTTGCGGACATATTCCTTGTGTCTGCTCCTATGCAAGTGATAGATTGACAGGGCAACAAGGCAGATTTTTCAAAGTTTATTTTAATGCCTAGCTGGGAGCAGATTGTGATTGTGTAAGTCCCTGGCTTGTAGAAGTTGATGCCTGGTAGTAGCAGTGAGGAGCCAGTCATCTAGATATGGAAACACCTGGAATCCTCGACGTCTCAGGTCTCAGGTGAGCCGTGACCACTGCCATACATTTGGTGAACATCCTGGGGGCTGTGGTGAGACCAAAGGGCAGAGCTCTGAACTGGTAATGACTGGCTCCCAGCTGGAAGCGAAGAAATTTCCTGGAGCACCTGTCCATCTTGATATGGTAGTATGCGTCCTGAAGATCTATCGAGCAGATCCAATTGCCCTGACCCAGACAGGGTAGAATGGACTGTAGCTTGACCATCCGAAACTTTGTTCTTTGTACAGACCTGTTTAGTCTGCTGAGATCCAGAATCGGTCTCCAGTCCCTTGTCTTTTTTGGTACCAAAAAGAACCTTGAGTAAGTTCTGAATCCATGCTGGTCTGCTGGGACTTCTTGGAGGACTCTTTTTCTAGCAGTTTTGAAACTTCTATTACTGCTTGGTCCTTCAGATTGGGTGGAACATCTGGAAGGGATTTCCTTGATGGTAAGGGGGTTGACAGAAGGGAATTTTGTAACCTCTGGATATAACTGACTGTACCCATCTGTCTTGTGTTAAATTTTGCCAGGCTTTTGGGTACAGTGAAAGTCTTCCCCCGACTGCCTCCAGAGGTGAGCAGCCGGGCAACCCTTCAGGGATGCTGAAAGGGCTCATCAGAGAAAGATTCTCTGTGCCCTGGTTCTGGAGACCCCTTCTGCCACGAGGGCGGCGTCTGTTGTTATTGTTTCCCCCTCTGCCCCTGGAGGAAAAAATCGCTACGTGTGTCAGGCAAGGCTCCCTGGGATTTTCGGAACCACATTTTGCCACTCTTCTGACCTTTGGGGTACGGTCTAGAAGGAGTGGAGAAAAGGACTCCCACGGCAGAGAGCGTCTTGCCTTCTTGCTCACACCTAGTCAAAGTGTCTTTCAAATGTGGTCCAAAAAGAAAGGAACCATCAAAGGGGGTGTTGGTGAATGACGCTCGAAAAGGTTCCGCAAAATTACACAACCGCATCCATGCATGCCTCCTAAGGGCCACACCCGTACCTGCGGCTCTACTTGCACCATCGGCTGCACAGGAAATGAGCCTCATGGAGGAGTTAACTACAGAATTAAGCATCGCCAGCTGGGAAGCTACTTTAGCTTGAGCCTCATCAGCTGATGGATCTTGAAGGGCATCTCCGAGCTCTTTAAGGAGATCCCTCTGAAGCCGGATAAAATGACATAAGTAGTTCAGTGACCTCATAGAAAAGGTCGCTGAAGCGAACATTCATTTCCCGTATCTGTCCATGGTCCTAGACTCCTTGTTAGGAGGATGGACAGACAAAGAGGTCTCCGCTAACTCTTTTTTGGTGGCTGCTGCTACCACCATGGAATCAACAGGAACACCTTTGGTAAGGAACTGCTTATCCTGGGGTGCTGTGATGAATTTGCCAGGTCTCCTCGGAGTTGGCTCCACTGTATCTGGAGCTGACCAAGCCTTTCGAGCCACCACTGCCATAAGTGGATCGAAAGGTGGAGAAACCGCATCCAGAAATACAGACTCATCCTCGGTAGGGGCTAGGAGATTCCAGTTCCCCCTCTGCTTAAGCATTTCTAGGATGTCAGAGAAGGAAACATCTTCAGAGGGGGATCTTGGGGACCCTTTCGAATCATCTAAGTCTGTATCAGAAGTAAAGTCAACAGAAACACTGCTGAGATTGGATTCACCACTGACACTTTATTTGAAAAAACAATAAAAATAATTGAGCGCTTTCTTCCCTTTCGTAGGGATTTCATCAGAATCTGTAGCAGAAGTGACAGACTCAGGGGAGTCAATGTGCTTCCTCTTGCACTTCTTACAAGGGGGTTCCTCTGAATGATCAGGGGAGGCCTCGGAAGAAGAGGAAACACCCAATGGGGTGCCCTGGAGTGCTGGTTCCCTACACTTGGGGTCTGGAGGAGGAGCAGAGGTTGGCACAGGCACTACAGAGGACGGAGACGGTGGGGCCAATAGTGGAGCTGACTCAGTGGCCAGCACACTCCTCATGAAGGCGTCCCTGCCACGAGGCAGAGAAAGCTCCGGTTCCGAGGAAATCGGAATCTTTCTCCACACCGAGGGAGACGGCTCCGAGGCCGATGTAGGAGCCGAGCTCACCTGCGCCGAAGCTCCGAGAGGGAGAACGGGGTGGGACAAGGGTCCAATGCCACTCTCCCCCTCGGAGTCGACGAGGGAACCCCGGTGCCCAGATC
Organism: Protopterus annectens; assembly: GCF_019279795.1. Taxonomy (NCBI): domain Eukaryota; kingdom Metazoa; phylum Chordata; order Ceratodontiformes; family Protopteridae; genus Protopterus; species Protopterus annectens. Next base: position 1,160,801,430 of record NC_056739.1, read on the forward strand.
CCTCGGACGGCACCACTGAGGGGATCGGAGTCGATGTCGGAACCAAAGGAGGTAGAGTTATCAGAGCCAACGGTTCCACTACTCGAACCCCAATGAACTCCGGCTCCGAATTCATTGGAGTCAGAGGAGGAACATCGATAGAAGTGGATGGAGCCGACACCTGTTGAGGAGGGCTGGACAACATCTTGGCAAGTGCCTGCGACTTTAGCAACCTACTGACCACTCTCTCCACATTGTGATCCGACAGTGTAGAGGATCGAGAGGAGTGAGAGGATCGGTGACTGTGCTCGCTCTGAAGCAAAGGAGACCGAAGAGCTGAATGTACCGATTCCAGTGAAAGGGACCTCAGCCTCTTGTGGGTCCGCGAAGGCTCCGAAGTTTCTGATGGAGCCGACGGGGAGATAGTCTTATCGGTGCCAGCTGGAATCGAAGTAGAAGGTAGAGTCTGAACTGAGGACGGCTCCGAACTTGAAGCAGACAGCTTGGCAGATTCTTGGCTGGTGAATCTTGGGGTTTTAAAAGACCCTAAGAATAAGCTTATTCTTACGCTCCTGCAGGACTCTTGGACTAAAGGCATGGCAGATAGAACAAGAGTCCTGCAGGTGCACAGCGCCTAAACAACAGACACAAGAAGTGTGCCCATCTGTCAGAGACATTTTCTGACAGCATGAGTCACACTTCTTGAATCCAGACATTTTGGATTCCTTTGACATCCTGAAAGAAGGAAACAACAAATACAACAACAGCTACCAAAGCAAAAAACAGTCTACACAAAAACACACTGTACTGCAAGACTATAGCTAAAGGTTTTTTTTTTTTTTTTTTTTTTTTTAATAGGAAAGCCTCTAACAAACGGCTAGCCTATGAAAGAACGGTAGAAGGAAAGCCTCTAACCTAAACAGCTAACCTGACAAGAAGAGAATAGGGGGGGAGGGGGGAGGGAGAACTGTCTAAGTTAAACGAGTTCTACAAGGAAAAGAAGGGATACTACAACTACACACTAGCTATCACAAAAAACAAGACTAATCGTTAACAATAAAACACTAAAAATATAGAATTCTAAAGTAAGAAAGTTATACAAAAAACTTTATACGAGCCTGAGCCAGAAAAATGACACCTCACAGCTGAAGTGGCAAGCGAGATCTGGGTAGCTATCGCTAGGCATCATGGAATAAGGGGTAGCCTCGAGCCAGTAAACAGCTTTCGAGCTATAGAAGATGGCCAAGTCAGAGAAGAGGATCAGCTCCGATCCCAACCAGCAAAAACGAAGGCGAGATAGACAACTGAACATCAAAGTTTATGTAATGATGCATCTATCTGTGTTGTCTGTTTTTGCCCTTCAACTAATGGGTTTCAGATTCTAGCTTGGATCAGACTTTAGTCACTTTTCAGACTTAGGATCAGTAGCTCAAGCTCCTCCCTTATCCATAATACCCTCCAGACCCAGTATTACCTCAAACTGAGTTTGCCGCTTTAATCTTAGAATTCAAAAGGCTAAAAACAATAGCATTCATAAAGGGAAAAAAAGGTAACTGACAAGGTGCCAGAGTCAAGACAGTGGAAGATCTATAACTGAAACAGGAGAAAGACCAATATGGAATAATCCTTCAGGTTATACCAGAGACCCATATATAAATCTTTAATTAATGGAAGGGGGACTGAAGGAAGCATGAAAAACAACAGATGCATCATTACGGTGAGTACTTAACTTTTGTATCTGATGCCATTTTCATCTGTCCCTCAACCAATGAGACAGAGTCCTCAACTGCTGAAACCCAGAGTGGTCTTCATGGAAGGATATTCCAGGGATGGCATAACCAAACTCTGGCTTGTCCCCTGAAAAAATATCCAGCTAGTAATGAGCAATACATGTTTGAGTGCTGGACCAGGTGGCAGCAGCACAAATGTCATCTATTGAAGTTTTTGATAAAGTGAAAGAAGTGGAAACTGATCTTGTGGAATGAGCCCTTGGAGGTCATAGTAAGTGTCACTCTTCTTATGTGCATTAAGACAACGTTGAGGCTTGAGTGTTCGTTTAAGTAGTTTACTGTATACAAATACAACAGGATGGATGCCAGGGACATTAAACTTAAACGAACTATCGAAATAACTGTGACTACATACTTGCATGCTCTCACTCTGCTGACTCAAAATGACACTGTTGCTTGCATGTGCTCAGTACTAATATACATGTGCTGACTCACTGGAAAGCTTCTTAAAGGTATTTCACACACTTTGACCTACATCCTCCCTCTTTACTGAACTGTGTCATATAAACAATGACATTTGAATAGGCATGCAATTATACAGACACTAATAAAGAAAAACAGTCATGTCCAGGTTTCCGTGTATCTGGAAGCAGGTTTCAAGATGCAACCTGATCTCATGACATAATAGTTAGGACTGGGTTTAGCAACAGGGACAGTCACTGGTGAATGTTCTGGGTGAGGAGTCTCAGGGATTTTCTCAGGAATGGGGATTCGTTGACAGAATATCCTCTGGAACATGAACATTGGACAAGTCACTCAGAGTTACAGTTTCTCACAGGCAAGATGCTGTAACAGTGGTTTGGACACTGGTAACAAATGCTTCCGATTTCGTCTGAATTCCATTCCTTGTGATTCCACAATGTACAATCGTGGCTCTTGACACAAACTTTTCACAAATCCGATGAGATCAAAACCTTTTGATGTCTGCATCCTCACTATCTCCCCCTTTTTTAAAGAACGGATCAGTTTGCTGGTTTTATCAAAGGAAGACTTCTGGGACAAACGCTTTTCCAACAGTTGGGCTTTTACTGCTTTGTTGTTCTTAGCACATGGAACCAATAAATTACTACTGATTGATAGTGTGGTTCTGGTTTGTCTCGACGTACGTCTCTGGGCAGGTGAACCAACATCTTTATCACGAAAAACGTTTCTGAGATTTAACAAGTTGAAAAAACATTGTTATTGGCATGTCTGGATTTCTCTAACAGCTGTTTTGCCTGCTGAACTGCACGTTCAGCCAAGCTGTTTGACTGAGGGTATTCAGGACTACTAGTAATATGAACAAAGTCCTACTCTTCTACAAATATCTTGAACTGCTGACTATGTGCACCACTGTCAGAAATAACTCTGAGAACTACCATGGACAGAAAAATGTCACTTCAACTTAGTAATGACAGTACTGAAAGTTAGGTTAGGAAGTAGGGTCAATCTTGAACCAATATGAATAACAGCCTACTAACAACAAATAATGTTGACCATTCCATTCAAAGATATCTGTGGCTACTGTCAACCAAGGTAGTTCAGGATTCTGGCTTAATTTAAGTGGTTCTTTCTGTTGATGCGGTTTTGTACTATAACATACTGAACAAGATGAAAGTACTTTCTCAATATATCTTGACACTGAAGGCCAAAATGCTAGACCTCTCGCCCTTCTTTTGGTAGAATTAGTTCCTGGGCACAATGCAAGATCTGAATGTACTCTTGTTGCAAGGACTTTACAACAATCACCTTAGGAACTTTCAAGATACTACTACTGTCTGACAAAATCTCATCTCTGTGTGGAAAATACTGTTGCACTTCTACTGGTAAACAAAATTGTTTGAAAGGCCATCTTTGACTGAAAAAGTGGTTGAGCTTCTTGAGAATTGGATCTGAAGTTGTGCGAGTTCTGAGCTCATCAAGACAGGTGGAAGAAAAATTTCTCACTTCCATTACCTCAAAATCAAGTTGTTCACTGTTATGCTGTTCTGTATTTTTCTGCGTGATCTGGATAAGGTATCAGCAAGATAAAGAAGTTTGTCTTTTGTGTAAGCAAGATTGAAATTGTACTTGCAATTTGAGCATCATGAGTTGCAGTCTAGCTGGAGCTGTATGCATAGGCTTTTTCATAACAGTAACAAGAGGTTGGTGGTCAGTTTCAATCTGGATAGTTCAACCAGAAATAAAATCACAAACTTTGAACATGCAAACACAATTGCCAAAAGCTCTTTCTCAATCTGGGCATATTGCATCTCGGTCTGGGTAAGAGTTGTCAATGCATAGGCTACTGGTCTACCCTTTTGAAGAATGACTGCACCTAGACAAAATTTAGAAGCATCACAGGAAACAGTAACTGGTTTGTGAACATCATAGCAGCAAAGGGTTGGTAGATTAGCAATTTTCTGTTTCAGGACATCAAATACTTTTTGGTGCTATTCTGACCATGACCAAATTACATCTCTGCATGTGAGCTCTCGTAACAGTGCTGAAAGTTGTTTTAAATCTGGAATGGACTTGCCTAGATAGCTGACCATGCCAAGAAAACGTTGGAAGGCTTGGACATTGTCTGAAGCTGACATCTCAAGAATTGTTGTTTGCTTGGAAGGATCTGGTCATATGCATTAACTAGTAAACAAGTGACCAACATAAGTAACTTCACGTGGCCTGAATCTGCACTTCTGAGGATTCAGCCTAAGATTCACTTCATGAAATCTTTCCAGAACTTTCCTGAGGTTTCTGTCACATTCGGCTTCACCATTGCCTCCTACTACAATATCGTCTACTATAAAAGCACATGGATAGCCAGAAAAAAATTGCTGCATTGCATGCTGAAAGACTTCACTTGCAGATTTTATTCTAAAACGGCATTCTCAGAAATCTGTATCTTCCAAAAGGAGTACTGAAAGTGGTTAGCAATGAAGATTTTTGGTCAAGCAAAATTTGCCAAAATGAAATCTCTGCATCCAAGACAGAAAAAATAGTGGCGCTTGTCATGAGGGCAGCAACCTCTTTGAATGTGCGCATTGGATGATGAGGCCTTTTTAATGCTTTGTTCAGATCTCTTGGATCAATACATATTCCGATATCATCTGAGCTTTTCTTATAAGCTACCATCATGGAGGACACCCATTCAGTAGGTTCCTCTACTGGACAAATTACTCGTAGTTGCACCATTTGGCCTAGCTTGGCTTTGACTTTGTCCTGCATAGTTATTGGAAATTTTCGTGCTGGTCTGATAACTGGGCAGCCCTCTGGGTCAAACTTCAAAGAGAATACAACTAGTAGTTTGCCTAGTTTGTCTGCAAAAATATCAGCATACCCAGAAAAAAATAGTCGGATGAAATTTGAGCTGTTGTCATTGAGGCTTACATACTGAACTTCTTTATTAAGTGAAAGCAGTCTCATTTTCAAACTGTCTCTGAGGCCTAATAATGACTGCACATGTCTCTTGACTATGAAAAATTGCAAGTCATAGCTCTTCCTAGCACAACAACATGAAAGCACTACTGAGACTTTGGTATGAATCTCTTGCCACCATAAGCATCAAGCTTTATACACTTTGTCAAATCAAGTTGTTCTGCTTCTGCAGCTCTTACTCTAGCAAATGTTTCTGGAGACATAAAATTGCAGTTGGAGCCAGTATCTACTTTGAGCTGTACGGGACTCCCATTAATTCAAACAGTACAAAAGATCTCATTCTTTGCCCACAAATATACTGCATTAACTGTTTCACCAACCACAGACACACCATCAACATAAAAAGTAGGGCTGCAGCTTTCTAATTGATCAACTTGCCTCTTGGAATGTCCTCTTTTAATAAAAGAATGTGCCTTATTTGACTTACAAAACCTTTTGAAATGATTCCACTTATTGCAAGAATGACTCTGCTGACCAAAAGCTAAGCATTTTTCTCTTTTGGGTTTGTGATTTCCACCACAATTACAACAGCTGACTACGAAGCAGGATGGGGACACATGTTTTGACTTTGCTGACTCACCCTTATGTTTCTCTGAGCATGCTCTGGAATTTTATGGAAAGTATCTGGGTTTCCCAAGGACTGTTACAGGACCTGCAGTAGCTGCCATGTGCCTCAACCTGTTTCTTTTAACCATGTGCTGCATACTATTAACATGAGCCTTGTCACTGTGCCTTCTACAGCTATTCTCATTTGTAAGTATACTTATGTGCTTTTCTATACGCTCATACATCTGACAAATCTCAATGGCCTTATTTAAAGGAGAACCGCATCCACAGACTTAAAACACATGTTTATTTCATCATGTTTTGGTGTTTCCTACATTTTAACACCACTCTGGGACTATTTACAGGTTTTTAAATATTTTTATATGTAATTTCTAAGTCTGACCACATGGGGTCTGGCATCTTGAAGTAATTCTGTTTAGTCTGCCTCTACGTATCCCACAATGCAGTGCTTGTCTGTAAAAAAATACATCATGCAGGCTTCTTCCTTCCTAAAGCTCCTGTCACTGCATTGATTTTACATGCATACACTGCTTTCAGTCAGTTTTAGGTAACATTTCATGCCATTCAGTCACTAGTTAAAACATAAACAGTGCAAATCCCACAGAACAGACTTTCAAAATACGTTTTACTGCTGCTTCTTTTCAGAATGGCTCTAAACTGCAGTCTTTTGTGAAGCCTGATTTGTACTAGTTTGACTCATCTTCCATCCTACGTCACACCTAACTTCCCTAACTACCAAAGTGCTAAGGGTAATTTGAGCTGTTACCTACTGTGCTTGACAGCTCACAGCAGGAAACTTGACTCATGTACGGTTTTCTTGTTCTAGCCTTTACTTTCTGTATGGGTAGGAGAAGGACCAGGGAGCTGCGGCACCACAGTATGGGTGGGTTTTTAAGATGGTAGTGGTGATGTCAGTTTTGGGAGGGAAATGGCCAGAAAACTACCTGCATTCAGTGGCCTTGAGGACATCAGTGAATTGGAGACTGCAGCCAGGGCAGGACAAAAGTTTATTGAAAGTGAAACTACCACAGTATAGTAAGGTACTGTTCGAGTGCAGAGAAACAGTCAATTTAAAATATTTTAAATGCTGTATTTTTGTTTATTCATAGCGGGGACAGTAAGCAGGGAGAAAAAAACAGAGAAGCTGATCATTTAAATAATAGAATCCCGTTGTTGTCCTTTAATGGTAAATAACCATATCGAAGCAAAATCTTTCTCACTGTGTCATTATTAATACCACACAGAAGCCTGTCCTTTATCAACTCATCTCTCAAATCACCACATCTGCACATTTTAGCCTTGTTTGTTAAGCCAGTTATATATGCTGCAAAAGTTTCACCAGGTTTTGATCCCTTGGGTAAAATAAGTGGCTTTCCATTGTAATATATGTTTGGGGATTACACATTTCTCTAAATTTATGTTTTAAACATTCAGGGTCTTCCCTGGTTTCAGTCGGTACTAATATATGGTGGTCTTTCCCCTCCCCTGCAAACACAGCAGGTGCATACAACAAATGAACGCTCTCTTTCAATGGTTTCTGAACCAGCTAAATTAAGCAAAATAAATGCTTTTGTACATGCATCTTTGTCAGGAAAACAACCTGTATGAAAATATTGTATTCCTGTTCAAACACACTCTAATTTCCTGCATTATTATTATCAAATAGAAGTGGTGCGGGTCTGCGGAATCCTTCTGCCACACCCACAGAATATAGTAATACACAATGCAAAACTGGCCCTTGTAATTATGTACAAACATTCACACACACCAGGTACTTGTAATAATATTCAAATGCACAATAAACTCTTTGAAATACTGTACTTTGTGAACTGTGTTTTGTAATAACTGTACTTTGCAAAATATTCTTTGAAACAATTTTACTTTGCAAAATAATTGCACTGTAATACTGCACACACTTGCAAACACTTTACACACTTTGGATATTTTGAATAGCTTTAGTTAATATGAAAAAGTAGCACATAGTGAAAAAATACAGTCGTTTTCACTTTTTTTGAACATTTTATGTGATTCAGATATTGTTTCAAACATTTTCATAATTATTTTGAATATTTTTATCAATATGTCACAGTTTCAGACATTTCATTTAATATGAAATTCGTTTTGAGCATTCTGAGTGCTTAGTTTTATATTTACAGCAAAAGAAATAACTTAAGCAAGTTTAAGTATTTGGAATTTGTTTCTGACCTGTTTTCTCAGTTGTCTGAGCAGCAGGGATGATCTACTCTTGTATATTCCTCCAACCTTAACCGGTTGCCTCATGGCTGTAACTCTGGATCCTATTCTGACACCACGTCACTCTTCTTACGTGCATGAAGAAGACATTGGGGCCTGTGTCTTAGTTTAAGTACTTTACTGTATACAAATACATCAGGAAGGATGGCAGGAACATTTAACTTAAACAAACTGACTGACTACATACTTGCATGCTCTCACTCTGGCTGCTGACTCAAAATGGCACCATTGCTTGCACGTGTTCAGTACTTACATGCATGTGCTAACTCATTGGGAGGATTCTTAAAGGTATATCACACACTCTGATCTACAGTAAGGTGAAAACACTTTTCCCTGTAGACATGAGAAATACAATATGTGAGCCATTTAGCTAAAGTTACTTCTGACACAGAGTGACTCAATTTTGCCTTTGAGAAGGAGACAAACAATTGGTCAGATTTTCTGAGAGGTTTAATTCTATGGCGGTAGACACCGAGTTGTCTATGTATACACAATAAATGAAGGAAATATTCTCCTTTGTTAGAAACATTTGGAAAGAAAACAAGCAAATTAATAGAGCGTGCATTTTCTGATGCTACTTTTGGTAAAAAAAGGAGAGGTTAGTTCAAACAGAAACTTTGTCTTCATGACAAATTAGCTAAGGTGGCTGGCAAGGTAGTGGCTGGAGTTCAGATACTCACCTACTGATGTAATAGCAACAAGAAAATGGTTTGCCAAAGTTAAAAAATGTTAAATCTATTTTAGCCACTGGTTCAAAGGGGGATTGTGTCAAGGCCTGCAGAAGAACTGTAAGATGCCAAGGAGGAGTGTAATCCATAAGAAGTGGTCCAAGTAGAAAGGTACCCTTTAAGGAATACTTTCATGGATTGAAAGAAGCTAGACAGGAATACATTTTTGCCACTATGAAAATAGGAAATGGCAGCTAAATGCACCCTGACTGTAGAAGAACTCGCTCCTTTGTGGAAAACTGAAGCAAGAAAATCTAGAACCACTGGAATGGTGGCTGAGCAAGGATCCAAGTACCTCTCATGAGCCCAGATAGAGAATCTTTTCCATTTTCTTTTACATATCTTCCTGGAAGAATCCTTTAGGGAGGGAGCGAGAATGTGCAGGACCTGAGAAGAAAGCCTGGACTGTCTAGCCATTGTTGGAAGAGGGGAAACCATGCGGTGAGCTCGAGGGCTTGGATGTCTGAATGAGATTGTCTGGAGAGGTGAAACAGAAGCTCTGGAAAGGAATCCAGTACCCAAGGAGGAAATATTAAGTGAGACAAAAGGTAGGGAAACCACACTTTTTCGAGGCTAGAATGGGGCAATGAGGATCACAGTGCTCCTACACTGACATGCTTTCTGTAGAAACCTTGGAATATGTGGGGTAGGCAGGTAAGCATAAAGAAGACTGGGGACTCAACTGTGAGCACCTATGAACTCCAGGATTTGAGTGGGAGAGGATGTGATTTGTTACAATTTACTGTGGTGTCCAGATTGCGGCATATATGGAGCAGATAGTCCCTGGTATGAGTCAAAAGATGCCTGGTGGGAGTGGTGAGGATCCAGTCCTTGAGGTAGAAAAACATCCAGAAACCTAGCAATCTCAATTGAGCTGCAACCACCGTCATACACTTGGTGAACACCCAGGGGACTATGGTGAGACCAATGAGCAGGGCTCTGAACTGAAAGTGACTCCAAGCCGGAAGAGATTTCTCCTGGACCATCTGCCTATTTTAATGTGATAATACTCATCCTGGAGATCTACTGAGCACATATAATCATCCTTCCGCAGTAGTGGAAATATGGACTGAACTGTGACCATTCAGAAGTTCAAGTGTTTGACAAACAGATTCAGATAACTTAGGTTTAAGATGAGCCTGAGGTCCCAGCTTTTCTTTGGCACCAAAAAGAATCTCAAATATGAACCCTTGCTTGCCTGGTAGGACATTTTGGATGACATTTTTGTTGGCATCGCTTTCTGACTGCCCAGGCTGCATCTTTTCTTCAGTGGGGTGGCACAATGGGAACATTCTTTGATATTCTTGTGGGAAGATGGGAAAAAGGAATGTAATAGCCTCTGGTAATTATTGTCTACACCCAGACAGTTTCAGTGATGGACATCTAGGCTCCAGGGTGCAGAGATAACTGGCCTCCAACTCCAGACTGCAGCAGTCAGGCAATCCTTCAGGAGCACTGTTAAGGCTTCTCGGTAAATGGACCCCTGAAGCATTTGTTTTGCAAGCCTTCTCTGCCATTGTGGGTGACTTTTACCATTCAAGTTCCCCCCTCTGCAATGGGGAGATCTATCTCCATTGCTGTCCTGGGAAAAACCTTGAGATTTTCTGAACTGCATCTTTATACCCTGTTTCTGGTTCCAACAGAATGTACTCGGAGGGGATAGAAAACCATATTCTTACAGCAGACCGTTTCCCCATCCTATTCACTCTTAGAAAGACTGCTTAACTGTGGGTCCCTAAAGGGTTAGTCCATTAAAAGAAGCATTGATGGACACCTTGAAAGGCTCTCCGAAGTCGCACAATCGCATTCAGCCAAGACTATGAATCATATTGCCCAAAACTGTGGCTCGAGAAACATCCCCTGTAGCAATGGTGATCAAACACAAAGGGGTTTGAGAGGGACTGAAGGGTGGCTGGTTGTGAAGACACAGTCTTTTGGTCTTCCACAGTTATGGACTCCAACAGGCACAAATACTTTAACCTTGTTATGTGTGCCAAATAATTCAGCGATTGTAGGGCAAAGATTGTTGAAGCACAGACTAATTTCCCAAATCTGTCCAAGACCCTGGAGACTCTGTTGGGGACGGACAAAGACTTTCCTCAGCAAGTTCCTTTTTAATGGCTGCTGCCACCACTATAGCATTGACTGGAGGGCCGCTGGTCCACTGTGTACAGTCCTACTAGATATTTATCTGGCTTCTTGGGATGGGTTCTGTCATATCCAGATCCTTCCCTGCCCAACAGGAAATCAAATCCACAATTTCATCTGCCAGGGGGAACCACACAAACAGCAGCTGAGCTGGTTCTGAAAGCCTCAAGAAACAATGTCTCTTCCTTGGAAGGGGCTTTGCAAGACCAACCACCTTTCTGCCTCTCTCGGATCTCCCAGAATGAGACATCCTTAAGTGATGATATGGGGGACCCCACCTCTTCAACATATGTGCCTTTGGTTAGCAACTCCTGTGGGTCCCCCCGCCTCATCAAATCTGTGCCTTTGGTTAGTGAATCCTGTGGGGAGTCAACGAGCCTCCTCTTGCACTTTTCATTCTGGGAATCTTCCACAGGGAGATAATCTGGGGATGTCTTCAGGGAGTCTTGGATGAGGACCGTCTCAAGGCTAGACTAGACTGGCCATCCCAATGGAACAGAATAACCAGATTCAAGACCCAGGCAAAACAACTGTCTAGGGGGGAGGACCCTAGGGAGCAAGGATGCCCTATCCCTTGATATGGAGAAAGCTCTCTCTACTGCCTCGAAGGCAAAAGCCAAAGGAGATCCCAAAACTACCGCAGCAGGAGCCAGAGCCATGTGATTAAGATAGCTTAGGGAGTCCCCCTGACCCTATCTTGAAGCAGAAGTCTGGGCCAGAGCTATCTAACCCCAAAGCCCTGAAGGGACGTGACTATTCAAGAGTCTCAGAGTCGAGCCCCTACTTTCAGATCTGGTGATGAAGATAAGCTCTGAGCTTGCTCCACCTCTGACAAGTTGACACCGGCTGGATCACAGAAGATGCCACAGTCAATTAAGACAAAACCTTTGGATTAGACACAAACAATCCTGAAAGTTTTGGACCTGAAACCTCCAAAGCTGAGGGAGTGGATCTGTGCAAAAGTAACAATAAGGGCCTGGGACAGTCAAAAGCTCACAGATCCAATGTGAGATGGAGCTGGAAGAACTACCAAATGAATTTGGGTCTTGAGGAATTTTCTCATCATTCTGTTCACATCTGCTTCAGATAGGTTCCTGGTAGACCTGAAACATGAAGAGGTTCACAGAGGTCTTGAAGTCCTATGGGGCAAGTCTTAAAGGAATGGATAGTATAATTTACTGGCTCTGGAGAGAATCTAGATTGCTTTCAAGTAGGAGACTTACTGGAATAGTGAGCCAGACCTGAGAATGTGAATGATCAGAGGTCTTCTGAATTTTAGAAATTGGAGCTGAAGCTGGAACAGAGTGGGGAGAGAGGTCAGGGGAACGCTTCCTTGTCTCCTTAAGATTTTTCTTTTGATCTTTTCCACTTTGTCTCCTTGAGGTTTACATGTGGGCTTCCTGGCGAAAGTGGAAGCTCCAGACACAGATGATGAAGATAACGGAAGGAAGCAAACCTTTTAACAGCAATTTATTTCTGCATTCTACTAGCACTCTGTGGTTACAAACTGATCACATTCCACATAGAGATGACTGGCCCCTAAGCAACAAACACACACTGAATGAGTACCAGAGTTAGGAATTTTATGGTCATAGGATATACACGTTTTAAATCCAAGCTTGTCCGACACGACTCTGAGCAAAAAAACGAAAACAGCAACAACAATGAGAATCAGTAACAAACAGGTGAACATCAGCAACATTTAAGAAGATAAAAAGGGAGAAATACCAGCAATGGTAAGAGAAACACTAGATGTCTAGTAGTAAAAGAGGGAAATGCTCAAGAGAGAAGACACAAGGCCCAAATGTATACGGATCCATATCTATCAAACAGAAAATAGCTATGCATTTTTTTTTTTTTAAAGTAGTGGAGGAAAATGTCAAGGAAAGAGTTAAAAGACCCCATACTGGGAATGGCAAAGATCTGAGGTAATATGGGGTTTGGAGGGGACTATGGGTAAGAGGAGGAGCTTCAGCTACAAATCTCTCTGAAAAGTGTCAGAAGTCGGATCCAAGGTAGGATCCCAAACCCATTGGTTGAGGAATGGATGAAAAAGGCAACATCAAATATATTTTCACCGCCTGCATCTTACTATCCATGTCCATAAACAAGAGCTTACAGTTTCTCAGTTTTTTTGTACTGTCCTTTTTAGTCTTCTCTCATATATCCTTAGCTGCCATAACAAAATTATTTTTAATCCATACACCTCAATACTGCATCTTATTGCATCTCTATAAATATGAGTATTACTGAACCAATTCATGTGTGAGCAAATAATTTCTCTTATAGCTTCTGTTTTAGCTTGTCCCTTGCTATGGAAAAGGATTGCAAAGGTCTTTCTATCCCACCTGTCCTTACCACAAACAGCTCAGTTTGCACGGAAATAAACCTCCTACCTGAAAACAAAAAGAAAATCACTCCTGCCTTGTCCCTCGCTATGGAAAAGGACTGCAAAGGTCTTTCTATCCCACCTGTCCTTACCACGAATGGCTCAATTTGCACTGAAAGAAACCTCCTACCTGAAAACAAAAAGAAAATCACTCCTGCCTTGTCCCTCACTATGGAAAAAGACTGCAAAGGTCTATATCTCATTTGAAATTGTCAAGCTTGTAAATTCCTTTGGGTGAAATGGGTCTACAGCACAAACAACTAGCCTAGGGTGTAAAGATAAATATATCTAATACTAATTGTATTCATTACCAGGCTGCTGTTTTGAACAAGATATCAACAAACTATAGCATTAACGGCCTGAATAAAAACGGACTCTCCTACCAACTTCATCTTATTGTTACTGGTTAACTGTGAGCATATTAAAACATACTATGAAAGTGTATACATTTAGTTCACAGAAAGTCCGTATACTCACAGACCTTAAGAATCTTCTGGTCTGGTTTAGCCCTGTTAAGCTTGGGCTCGCTCTTTGCCCCACCCTGCCCCACTGGTGCTAAATTTAAAGCTCAATAAACCACACCCCCTTCCACAACCTATCACAGATAGCCCACACTTCCAAATACCACCCCTTCCTGCCACTAATCCTTCTGTATTCCCAATTCACATACCTTAGCCAAGTGCTACATTAACTATCAAAATGAGACCAATAATGTTCCTAATTCCAATAATGCTCGTGCCTTATCTCCTCACCACCTATGAAAATCAGCTCTACCTTGGCTTTCACCACCCCTTATCCCAAACCAACACTGCTCCTATCTTAAATAAAACAGATCAACTCATAGCTCTCTACAAACCTGACTTTTCCACTTTTAACTACCACCAACTAACCAGAATATGGTCCAAATCCCACAAAACCAGATATTATCATAAAATAATTAGTAAAGCCCTGAACCTAATAATTACTGTACAATACAGTCTGATAAAGGATCGAGACATCCACCCAAACTCTGGTCCTACCCCTCCCATAAGCTCTAGCTCCCAGCCCACTACCCCTTCTAACATTTGGCCAACTACAAGGATCCCTAACTTTCTCCTGACCCATCACCTAAATATCAGGAGTATAAATAACAAGGTCCATAATCTCCATGCCCTCTTAGCAGACTACTCACCTGATGTGCTATGTCTCACAGAAACCTGGCTAAAACCAGGAACTAAAGACAATGGGGTTATCCAACCAGGGTACAACATACTCAGACTAGACCGTAAGTCTAGGAAAGGTGGGAGATTAGTAGTGTTTAAAAATACACTAGATGTCACATTAGCCCCACAACAGCTCCCCTTGTTCAATAATGCTGAAGTTCTCGTTACCAAACTACAGCTTAACAACATTAAAACTATATTCATCGCCTCAGTTTACATCTCCCCAGGCAACAATGCAAATACCCTAGAGGACTTCCTCCAATGGCTATCTAATATGTACCCCCATGAAACTATGGTGTTAGGAGACGTTAATATTGACTGGAACAATTGTTCCTCCGAATATCCCACAACCACCTATGTAAACCTTCATGGCTATACCCAACTCATATCCTCACCCATCAGAATAAATAAACCCTGCAAGAAAAGTAGCATCCTGGACTGGATACGCATCAACAATCACCCAGACCTGTACAACATCAGTACCCTCCCAGATGATAAAAGTGACCACTTACTCACTTACATCATTAAGCATAAAGTAGATACCACCAAGTTCTCTATAAATCTATTAGAAACAACAAGAACTTCAACACCACTGCAATTGGGCCATCCTAAAAGATCTTCCACTGGATGATGCTGTAGCCTATTTTAATTCTAAATTCCTCACCATTTTAGATTCCCACGCTCCTGCCCGCACCCTTAGAGCCAAAACTAAGACTGCCCCCTGGCTCTCTAAAGTAACCAAAACCAAAATCATAGGAAGAAATAAAGCATGGGACAAATGGCGCACCTCAAAAGACCCACTCGATCATATTAAATTCCAGCAGCTAAGGAATGATACTAAGAAAGCCATATTGTTAGACAAAAAAAAAAAAAAACTTATATCAACACCTTCAACAAAAACATCAGAACAAAGTTCAAAAGTATCGGGCAGGAATAAACAAACTGCTCCACCCCGGACAATCCACCACTCCCACCCCATCAGCTTGTAACCTAAAAACTCCAAAGGAAACTACAAAATTACTAAGAGCATCCAATCACTAGCTCACCAAATGTCTCCCAGTAGCTCCTATCAGGATTCCTCCTTGACGACTACCCCAATCTTAACTTCTAGCCTGTATCTACATTAACCATCAGATCTCTAATTAACAAACTAAAACCCACTACCCGAGCAGCTGATCTCTTCCCACCAGAATATCTAGAGAAAGGGGCAGATGCCATTGCATACCCTATTTCTATTATTATAAACCACACCTTGTCTGAAGCCACCATCTCCTCTATCTGGTAGGTTTCCCATGTTATTCCTCTCCATAAAGGAGGGACCCTCATTAGCCCTCCCAAACTACAGACCAATAGCCATACTATCACCACTGGCCAAAATAATGGAAAAATGCATCCATAACCAATTAATGCACCATCTCACCCAGAATAAACTACTGGCCAACTCTCAGCATGGGTTTAGGCCAAACCACAGCACCACCTCAGCCCACCTATCCTTCTCTAACTCTATCAACCTCAACCCAAAACAATAACAAACTTACCTCAGTTCTCTTCCTAGATCTCTCTAAGGCCTTTGATATGGTCAACCACCAACTACTTATCCATACCCTGAAGAAACTGTCACTAAACAACTGTGTAATTAAATGGTTCCAATCTTATCTCTCTGAAAGAGAAGCAATTTTATGGCAGAATACACTATCCACTCATCTACCCATCACACTAGGAGTCCCCCAAGGCTCCACACTAGGACTACTTCTCTTTTCAGTCTTTATCAATGACCTAACCACCATCACTCCCAAGGCCACCTGCATCTATTATGTGGACAACTCCACTTTAATCTGCACAGCCTCCTCCTTAACTGAGCTTATGACCCTACCCAGAATACTTTCAATGATGCAGAAAAATGGTTTGCAAATCATCAGCTTATTTTAAACCCCAACAAAACTAACCTGCTAATCTCTTCCCCACCTGTAAATCCTCTTCATTTTTTACTATAAGATCCAACAATGGCACTATTATATCCCCAGATGCTCATACCAAACTCCTAGGGGACACAGTCGACAATACCCTAAAATATGACACCCATGTCAATCAAACCATCAAAACTGTCAACAAAAAGCTGGGCTCCCTCTATAGGATCAAACCTTTCCTCACTCCATTTGCAAGAACTATTGCTTGCTCCCACTTACTATCTACCTTTCTCTATGCCTCCCCCTTTTCACTAACTTGAATAAAACCACTCTTACCAAACTTGCTAGCTGTTACAACCACATTGCTAGATTTGCTACAGGTACAACCTCTAAGACCCACCACTGTATCAACTTACCTCAACTAGGATGGCCTGAATGGACTAGTCTTCTCCAATACAACCAACTTACAATAGCCAACAAATTTCTAAAACACCCTGATAAGACACCAGCATTAAACAAGGTAATTAATCCCTACAGCAACCTGAGGTCACTGTGCTCTGCTGACAAACTGCTGGTTCAAAAAAAAAAAACAAAAGTATAAATGTGGCTAAGGAATCTCTATTTGCCAACTCTGTGGGCAAAACTTGGAACTCTCTACCTGCTGAACTTACCCTCTGGGCTCCAGCCCTCTTTAACCCAGTTAAAAAAAGCCTCAAACTACACTTCCAAATGCACTGGCAATGTCCTTGTTCAAACCCTAACTTCCACCCACTGGTCTCGGATACCTTTACCTAATCAAATTGGTCATTTGATTCTAAAATGCATCTGACTTTTCTTTGTGGCGTATCTAGAGCCCATTAAGGGATTAAGCCCTTATCTGTGTGAAACACTGTGTGAAACTTCAGGGTAGAGGAGTAACACAGAGCTGAAAGACTGTAAACATCCACTGTAATCATAGCAGTTTATTCCACATAAAACAAACAGGCAAGCGCTTTCACCCAGTAGGGCTTCATCAGACCATAAAAAACAAGTAAAGCAACATACATTTATATCGAAAACAGCGGGAAATCAGCACTTAATTAGTTCTTAAAGAAACATCCAAAAGTACAGTTGTGTACACTTACCATAAATGTAGATGTTCAAGTGTATTCATTGTTGCAGTCATTACATTTGGGTAAGCTGCTGGCAGGTTGCCCTCAGTCGGCCTGATTAACAAAGTCTTGGGTCCTGTGTCGGTTGCTGTCCCTTCTTCCATGATGTCAGGTCATCAGGGGTATAAAACATGCAGCCGATGCCATTACATCAGTTTTTCTTGCCCCAGATGTCAGGTGCACCCCAAATGGGGAGCAAAAAAAAAAAAAAAAAAAAAAAATATATATATATATATATATATATATATATATATATATATATACACACACACACACATACACACATATATATATATAATTTAAAACACAAAAAATATACCTCCAAACAAAAGCAAATACACCAAAAAGGCTTTAAGCATAGTAAAAGAAAAGAGAGGTATAGTAATAGAAAAACAGGGGACTGGAGGGTGGGTAACCAGGATTGCAACAGTGAATACACTCGAACATCTACATTTATGGTAAGTGTACACAACTGTACTATGCTCTTCGTGTTTCACTGTTGCAGTCATTACATTTGGGTAGAATCCCAAAGCTATGGTTGGGAGGATGGAATTATACAGCATTATTATACAGCATTAGGAGCAGCTATAAGGCCCTGCAGGACAGCAGTGGCAAAGCCAGCTCTGGATTTAGAGAAGAGAGGTAAATGTTAATGTTTGGTGAATGCATGAACTGAGCTCCAGGTAGCAGCTTCTAGAATGTCTCTGGTAGGAGCCAGTGGCGGCTGGTTACTTCAAATCAAAGGGGGGGCTGCAGGAGACAGTGGAATGGGCGGGGCCAACATGAAGGGGGGTGGTCAATTAAAAGGGGTGGAGCTATGGTGCAATGGGATCAATGCTTGACATGCTACTCTACACAGCACACATTGTTACATACATATACACACACACACACACGTTAGTTTGAACACTTAACCTCTGCGGTATACTGCAAACAGTACTTCGTACTCTGTTTCTGCACGAGGAGAAGCTGTGGTCTGGAACACATCAGGTCATACTGGATTTCTCCCCCCCCCCCTTTCTCATGGATGCTCAACAGGGACAGTTTAAAGTTTCCCAAGCAAATACTATTCATGTGACCCCCACCTGGTTCCAAATAAGTGCTTGTAGTCTTTCAGTTGTTCCTGTTAGGGGTTTGCCACATCAGATCTGTTTCCATTTCTTCCTGTCCTCTGCATCTTGCTCTGTCACCACATCACTTCCTCTACCACATCCATAAATCTAACCTTACGAGTCCTTCCTCTTCTTCCCTGGCAGCTCCATCCTTAGCATCCTTCTCCCAATATACTCGGCATCCCTCCTCAGCACATGTCCAAATCAACAATCTCGCCTTTGGGCATGCCTTCCCCCTCCTCTAGAGCCAACAGCAGCCGCTCCCCAATTTCTGCCAGTGCCCTGTTGGCTAACAGTACTGGTGGTGGTAATTGTTAACCCAGGCCTCGACCAATGCAGTATCGAAATCTGTATTGTTGTCCAACATGTCAATTGGATGACCTTCCTGCATGGTGAAGGCTAAGACAGGTCTGGTAGATCCATTGATTAAGGAGGGAAGTTGGTTATAAACTTATAGCTGAGGGTCAACTGTGGGGAAGCAAAAAACAAACTGAGGACCATCCCTATTAAAAAAAAAAAAACAAAGCACTGCAGCATTACTGAAATGCAACAAAATGGCACTACACTGATGCAACTGACATTAATTCTTCTGAATATCCAGGAAACTATACACTAAGTCCATGATAAGCTGCTAGGATTATCCAAATAATGTTACCAGTAAATACAAATCAGGATTTCTGTTCTTATTGCAGGAATCTGTAGCAGCAATCTTGACAAGAAAACTGATATAGGATTCATAGGTTAGTACTAGGCTAACTGCCCTTGTGAGCCACTCAAACCCTGCACCTTACACCTTAACCATTAGGCCACCCTCCCAACCCTCTTGATTTTAGAAAGGTCTGTACAGCTTTGGTGTTCAACCACTAAAGCAATCAAGCATGTCCAGCTAAAAGGGCATACCATCAAATGAGAGAATGGCTTTATTTAACAAAAAACATACCTACCAGTTTACTATTGATTTTACTAATCTTGTTATATTACATTTTAGGTTTTCACATGTGTACTAAAATGTTTTACCCATCAAAAAAAAAAAAAAAAAAAAAAAAAACATTCCTTGGTTTTACTGTTATAGAACATGTGGTTTAAGCCAGAAATTTGTTTATAAATATCTATGCATCTTACACAATCTCCCCTCTACGCAGAGACAAAAATTTGTTTGAAAACACAGTAAACAGAATTCCATCAATTAAGTGACCTTTACCGAAGTGCTGTAAAATGGTGACGAACAAAGAGGGGCTGTTTCTCCACAGGCAGAAAAACAGTTCCGTGTTACCTTTTACATCACTCAGCTATTACGTCCATGGTGGTACAGCAGAACACTATCAACTACAAATCTGTTCTGATGATCTGCTATTGTCAAAGCCTCCAAGTACCTCTCAAATACAACACACTGTCACAGCATGATCATGTTACACAGGTACACTTTCAAAGAAAATCTCTGACCTGCATCCCATTTCATGAAACTCACAAAATTATTACTGAAAGGTTGATGAACCTGAATAAAATCCCAGAGCACAACACAGAGATTCTAAAAGTCAGAACTTGAAGTTTAGTGTGTCCTTTACTCTGTATAAAAGCACCAGTTTCTTTTTGCATATTATAAGAATCCGCACCTAAAGTGGCTTGTGTTCACCTTCTTTTCTAATTGCACTGTACACAAATGTGGGGAAGGTGTTCTATTCTCACATCATCTTAAACTGCTTGCTGACTCTATCAACTTCCCTGTAGCTTCACTTTCTGTTTGAGCAAACTGCTTAAGGTCACACCAAACCAGAAGAACTAAGAATCAAATCCAGTACCACAGGGAACAGCAGCTCACAACCTTAACATACACCATCTGTTTTTTCTAGATATATATATATATATATATATATATATATGTATATATATATATGTATATATATATATATATATGTATATATATATATATGTATATATATATATATATGTATATATATATGTATATATATATATATGTATATATATATATATGTATATATATATATATATATATATATGTATATATATGTATATATATATGTATATATATATATATATATATATCCCAACTATTCAGGTTCTAAATGCATGAACACAACCAGATGAACTTTGACTGTAAACCATATGCCATCTATTACTCTATTCCATGTACAACACACCAGCCTCCAACTATCCCATGTCAGACCCCTCTTTATCCCATTTAAAACACTAATAAAACACACACACGTCATGTACCACTGCCATGGCAAACTGCAGCAGGTACAGGGAGAACTCACTACTCAACAAGTATAAACAATTTCTTTAATGCCCGATATTAAAAAAAAAAAAAAAAAAAAAAAAAAAAAAAAACAGAGAGAAAGAAACTGCTAAAATTAAATAAGTTAATGCAACTTTCTCTCAAAAAATGTCTAATTAGCAGAAATACTGGTTTCTTTTTACCTTGAGATTCATTCATGATAAACATAAGGCTTAATTCATTCATTAACTCATTGATTTATATAGCTGCAGTCTCAATCCATATTAATGGTAATTTACAGATCAACCAAAATCCCTAAATTAAATCAAGCCTGCCATTTGTTTGTGTGATGTCTGAAGGATCCTTGCAGGCAAATCTATTCCTTGTTTGTGTAATAAAATCCAGATTGAGATCACTCTTGAAACTCCGTTCCTGTCAGGCTTGGCTGGAATACATCTGCCAGTAACAGTACATCAAAAATGGAAAAGAATGAAGTATGGAAAGGTCACAATCAAGTTAAAAAAAAAACAAAAAAAAAAAAACACAGAAGAGTCTACAGTAATGTTCATGTCAGGATTAAATGAAATTCATCTATGTGTCATGAACCCGTTTTATGTTCAAATATAAACAATGACAATTAAAAATAAAAGATGCAGTTGGCTGGGACAATAAAAAATAATATACATACCACCAAGAAGAAAACTCTCTGTACTCTACTCTTACTCTACTCTGTTCTTCTTCTTCTACTCTACTACTTCTTTCTTCAGTTCTTCTTCTTCTTCAGCACAGCTGACAAAATATAGGCCGCCCAAAAAAAAAAAATAGAAATCCGATGGGAAATAAAGGCGAATAGCCTAGGCAAATCCTTCCCTTGCGATTGACTCACTCAGTCACGACTCACAAATCAGTCCACAACTGAAACGGTTTGATTCTCGCTCTTTTCCCAGTACATAAAGCCCGGGAAGAGAGCGACAACCAATCAGCAGCATTTAGGCCAAGCACGTCATGTACGTGTCTGCACTGCCTGCGGACGTCGCAGTCCGAACCCCTTTCAGTTCTATGCGGTTTGGAACCGCATAGGCTGCTGGACATCACACTGATGCCTTAATTTCCACACCGGGCTGCAGCAAAAAGTCTTTATTTAAAACCGCCGCAACCCGAGGTGGTTAAAGTGCGCATGCGCGTACTTGCCGAGGCATGAAGGAACTTTAAAGACGAGTCGCTGAGACTGCAACTGAAGCAAGGCTTGCCTGAGAGACACAGTAAAAAAAAAAAAATAATAATACACTTGACTACACAAAAAGGTACTTTTTCTTTTTTTTCTGAGGGGGCTGCAGTCCGGCAGTCCAATGCCACGAGCCGCCACTGGTAGGAGTCCCTCTGAGAAAGGCTGCAGAAGTAGATGCAGCCCTGGTGGAATGAGATCTGATCCCCTTGGGGATAGGTTTACCATGGTGCATATAGCAGAAACGAATACAATGGCTTATCCATTTGGAAATAGTCTGCTTTGAAACAGCCTTTCCCTCTGCCCCTGCAGCAAATGCCACCAATAGTTGCTCAGATTTTCTTAGAGATTTCATCCTGTTTAAGTAGAATCTAAGTTGTCTGTGTACATCCAATGAATGCAGAATCCGCTCACTCTTGTTCTGTGGATTGGGAAAGAAAGTTGGCAGATGAATGGTCTGATTAAGAGCCACACTGGATACCACCTTAGGCATGAAAGATGGATTGGTCCTGAGAGCCACCCTGTCCGGATGAAAAATAATGAAAGGCTCCACTGCCATAAGAGCCTGTAATTCTGAAATCCTTCTAGCTGAAGTGACTGCTAAAAAGAAAGCTGTTTTCCAGGAGAGAAATTTTAGGTCTGTAGTAGCAGCTGGCTCAAAAGGAGGGAGAGTGCGTTTTTCCAAAACAAAATTGAGGTCCTATGCAGGAGTAGGTGCTCTCCTGGGAGGTCTTAAATTTTTGGCCCCTCTGAGATACTGCTTTATCAGAGGATGAGAGAAGAGGGGAGGTTCTGTGTTGTAATGAGCTGAAATGGCAGAGGCATGGATTTTTATGGAAGAAAAAGATAGGCCCTTGTGAAGCATCTCAGTTAAGTATTGCAGACTCTGAGGAATATTGGACATTGCTGTGCTTATTCCTTTTGATTGGCTCCAGAACCTTTTCCATTTGACAGCATACGATTTTCTAGTACTAGGCCTTCTAGCCTCCAAAATGACATCCATCACAGGTTTGCTGAGGTATGCCAAGGATGAAATCAGTTAATTAGCCACAATGCAAGATTCAAAGTTTGGAGCGGAGTGTGCAGAATTTGGTAATTCTGCTGAGACAGTAGGTAAGGTGTCTGAGGCAGGTGCCACTGAGGAAGGTGTGCCAGACTGTGCATGAGTGGGTACCAGTGTTGGCGAGGCCAGTCTGGAGCAATCAGAATCATTTTTAGGTTGTCCAGTTTGACTTTTAGTAGAACTTTGGAAAGCAGAGGCAGAGGGGGAAAAGCATAGACTGAAAGTTTTTTCCAGCTGAATGACAAGAGCATCCACCTTCCAAGCTTTTTTGTGATGAATTCTTGTTCAGAATTTGTCCAACTGATATTTCTGGGGTGAGGCAAAAAAATCTATGTCTGGGCTCCCCCATTTCCGTGTCAACATGTTGAAAACTTGTGGTTCCAGTTTCCATTCGTGTGGGTCCATAAGGTTTCTGCTTAGTTAGTCTGCCAGAGTATTTAGCTTTCCTGGCAGGAATTGAGCTTGTAGTTGTATTTGATAGGTCAAGGATGTGTTCCACAATACCATGGCTAGTCTGCAAAGGGGGTAGGAATGTGTACCCCCCTGCTTGCTTATGTACCACATAACTGTGGTGTTGTCTGTCTTTATCATTAGTTGTCTTGGATGAATGTAGCCCTTGAAGGCTGTCAGTGCATTCTGTACAGCTAGCATCTCTTTCTGATTGATATGTAGGTGCATTTGATTTGGGTGCTATTTGCCCTGAATACACTTCCCTGCCAGAAGAGCCCCCCTAAGCATAGTCTGATGTGTCTGTAGTCAGGGTTTGGGCGGCAGGGGGTGGAGTGAATGGCAGTCCCTTGTTTTGGTGGCAGGCCACTGCCCACTATAGGAACTCTAGTTGCAGGCAAGGTATAATAGGAATTATTGTTTCCAGGCTGTAACAATGTTGACTCCATAAATTTTTTTAAGTACCACTGAAGTTTCCTCATATGCAGTCTTGCATATGGAATTAGAAGAATGCAGGAGGCCATGAACCCAAGGCTT
This sequence comes from Protopterus annectens, assembly GCF_019279795.1. Lineage (NCBI taxonomy): Eukaryota > Metazoa > Chordata > Ceratodontiformes > Protopteridae > Protopterus > Protopterus annectens. The sequence goes on from NC_056739.1 coordinate 1,160,825,560, forward strand.
GCAGAATTTGTCTTGCAGATAGTAGGGTTTTTGTGGCCACCTGTTTGAAGTAAGTCACCAATTGAATTTGCTTTTCTGGCGTAAGGTAAGTCATCTGGGCAGTTGTATTCAAGCTTGCACTGTCATTTTTTAAGAGGGTACCAGTTGTGATTTATTTTCATTTATGGTGTACCCTAGACAAGTTACAACTCTTTTTACAAATGCCAGATGCTTTATAAGAATGTCCTTGTTTTCTGCCTGAATTAGACAATCATCCAGGTATGGATATATTTGAATATTTCTTTGCCTGCAAAATGCAATTACTGGTGCCAGGCACTTTGTGAAGACCCTGGGCACAGTAGATAAGCCAAAGGGCAGTGCAGAGAACTGGTAATGCAAGTAGCCTGCTTTGAAGCAGTGGTATCTTCTGCAAGATTCCCTGATTGGGATATGCAGGTAAGCCTCTTAATTCTAGAGTTAACAACCAGGCATCTTTGCCTAGCATAGGTAGTAACTGTTGGAAGTCAGCATCTTGAATTTTGGAATGTCCAGAAATGTGTTTAGAGTGGATAAGTCCAGAATTGGACGCCACGATTTGTCTTTTCTGGGTACCAGGAAAAGTCTGGAATAGAAACCTTGACCCTTTTCCTCTTCTGGTACTGGTTGAATAGCCTCCCATGTTCATGAGGGACAGAACTTGTTTCTGGGCCTGTGCTCACTGATTTGGGGGCAGATCTGGCCATCCGTTTGGGATTGGCAATGTGTGAAAATGAAATCTGTATCCCTGGGATACTATATTTAAAATCCATTTGTCCTGGGTAATAAGTTGCAAGTTTCGTGCATGAAGTGCCAGTTTTCCCCCCAAAGGGGCGGCTAAAAGTTAAGTGCTTGGTGGTTGCAGAGGGAAGTCACTGAGGCTGTTTACCATAAGGAGGTGCCTTGTTGCTTCCAGATTTGGAGGTGGAGGCAACCCATTGTGTTGTTCTAAAAGTTTTTGTGTGACTGAAACCTGGAGCCTTTGGAATGTCCTGATTTGACTTGAGCGGCTCTCGAGGGGACTGGAAAGGACCAATGTTAAGTTGTCAATCTCGCCTTCATTCTTGCTGGATGGGTTCGGAGCCGATCCTCAGCTCCGACTCGGCCACTCTAAAAGCTCGAGAGCTAATTCCACCAGCTCGAGGCTCCCCTATATCCCACAATGCTAGGCGGTAACTCCCCAGATCTCGTTTGCCGCTACGCGATCGAGGTGCTTTTTTCAACCGGCTCAGGTTAGTTGAATCTTTTGACAGTTTTAGTCAGTCAGACCCCCCTTTAAGTTAGCTCTTTTTATAACTTTTAAGTTAAATAGTTTTAATCCCCTTTTTAGTCAATTTTTCACCAGTTTCCTATCCCAAATTATCGAACCTTTCCCTCGGGCTTTAGGCCCATTCCCATCCCTCCCTTGGTAGTTGAAGTGTTTGTGTTTTTGTAGGGAAATTTTTGGTTAAAACATAATTATAAGTTAAATTTTATAGTTAAATTTTAAAGTTTTATATTTGGAAGTGTAATCGGTGTGTGTGTGTGTGTGTGTGTGTGTGTGTTTGGGATTACACTTTTTCTTCTCTTTGGACATGTCCAAAGAATCAAAGGCCTCAGGCTTCAATAAGTGTGACTCGTGCTGTCAGAAGATGTCTCTGACAGACGGTCACACTTCTTGTGTTTACTGCCTGGGACCTTTGCACCTGCAGGACTCATGTGCTGTTTGCCATGGCTTCAGCCCTAGAGTCCTGCAGGAGCGAAAAAATAAATTAATTCTAAGAGGCTTATTAAAGCCTGAGGGTCCCTCGACTCAGTCATCGGTGAAACCCTCCAAGTCCTCCAGACCTTCGGCTCCAGCATCTGAGCCGACTTCTGGGGGCCCTAAGTCCAATCGAACATCGGCTCCGGCCGGAGCTGATGAATCTCGAATTCATGTACCTACGGTGTCCTCGGCTCCGGCCGGAGCCGAGGAAGACATAACTGAGTCGGCTCCGATCAAGTTGTCGGAGCCGACAACTAAGAAGAGGTCCCGTTCTCCATCTATCGGCTCCGTTCATTCGGCTCCAGCATCACCTTTGCTGTCTGACCGGAGCCATAGATCCCACTCTTCTAGGTCTTCCAGGTTATCGGACCATGACCTTCAGAGAGTAGTGAGCCGACTTCTTAAGTCCAAGGCACTAGCCCAGATGCTTCAAAGTCCGACTCAACAGTCGAAGACTATTCCCCACCACTCAAAATATTCCTCCTCTGACTCTCTTGAGTTCGGAGCCGGGGCGGTTCGGACCCGAGACTGTGGTGGCATCAGAACCGATACCTTTGTCTTCAGTTCCGTTGTCGGCTCTGATGTCTTCCTTGGAAGAATCTCGGCGCCGGACTTCCCTCGTTGGCTCCGAGGGGGCGAGTGGCATCGGACCCTTGTCCGACCCCGCTCTCCCTCTCGGTGCTTCGGCGCTGGTGAGTTCAGCTCCGACATCGGCCTCGGAGCCATCACTGTCGGTGCCGGGGGAGGTTTTCAGTTTTTCGGAACGGAGACCTCCGGCTCTGCCTGACAGGGGTGCCTTTGAGGTCATGAGGAGCGTATTAGAACCAGGTTCTAATCCACAGTCGGCTCCTTCTGCCCTTCCCTCCATGGTGCCTCCTGTGATTTCTACTCACTCTCTTGTCCCCGACCATAGAGAGCCAGCTCCTCAAGTTTCCCCTGTGGGGATCTCATCCTCTTCCGAGGCCTCTCCTGACCCTGTAGGAGAGCCCCCTAGGAAGAGGCAGTGTAAGAGGAAGCACATTGACTCCCCTGAGTCTGTCACCTCTGACACTGATTTAGAGGATTCTGAAGGTTCCCCTCGTTCCTCCTCTGAAGATGTCTCCTTTGCAGACATCCTTGAAATCTTAAAACAGAGGGGGAATTGGCCAGCCCTCAACCCTTCAGAGGATGAATCAGTGTATCTTGAGGCGTTTGGCTCTCGCCCTTCCACCTCCTGGGTGTCCCTCCCTTGACCCCCTTATGCAAGTGGTGGCAAAGAAGGCTTGGGCGGCTCCTGACTCAGTGGAACCCACCCCCAGGAGACCATCTAAGTTCATCACGGCCCCCAAGGATAAAGAGTTTCCGACCAAAGGCATCTCTGTTGATGCTATGGTGGTGGCTGCAGCTACCAAGAAGGAGTTAGCTGATCCTTTGGTGCCTGTTCATCCTCCTAACAAGGAGTCTAGGTCAATGGACAGGTACGGGAAGCGGATGTTCTCGTCAGCGACCTTTACTATGAGATCGCTGAATTACCTGTGTCATTTTACTCGACTTCAGAGGGACTTACTCAAGGAAGCGAGTGAGATGTTGAAGGACCCAACAGCTGCGGGTTTTCAGGACAGGATGAACTCTCAGCTGGCTACCCTTAATTCTATAACCAACTCCTCCATGCGCCTCCTTTCATATGCGGCTGATTGAGCAAGTAGAGCAGCAGGTACAGGTGTAGCCTTGCGTAGGCACGCCTGGATGCGGCTTTGTAATTTTGCAGACCCCTTTAAGGCGTCCTTCACTAATTCCCCCTTTGATGGATCATCCCTCTTTGGTCCTCAAGTGAAGGAAACCCTGACTAGGTGCGAGACTGATGGCAAAACTCCTTCTGCCGTCGGAGTCCGTTTTTCTACTCCTTCTAGACCTTACCCCAAAGGTCAGAAGGGGGGAAAGATGTGGTTCCATAAACAATCTCAAGGAGACTTGCCTGACGCACAGAGTCGATTCCCCTCTAGAGGCAGAGGGGGGAACAACAATGGTAGACGCCGTCCTAGAGGCAGAGGGGTCCCGCAGAATCAGGGCAGTCGAGAATCCTTTTCCGACAAGCCTTTTCAGCATCCCTGAGGTGTTGCCCGACTGTCCACCTTCGGAGGCAGTCGGGGGAAGGTTGTCACTGTACTCAAACGCCTGGCTACCCCTAACTCAAGACAAGTGGGTACAGTCTATCATTTCCGAAGGCTACAGAATCCCTTTCCTTTTCATTCCAAAGCTGTCCAAAAAATCCCTTCCAGACGTTCCACCCAGTCAAAGGGAGCAAGCAGCATTAGAAATTTCAAAGCTGCTCGCAAAAAGAGCTATTCAACCAGTGCCAGCAGACCAAGTAGGATCCGGAACCTACTCCAAATTCTTTTTGGTTCCAAAAAAAACAGGGGACTGGAGACCCATTTTGGATCTCAGCAACTTGAACAAGTTTATCAAGAAAACAAAGTTCTGGATGGTCATGCTGCAGTCCATTCTTCCTCTTTTGGAACGGGACAGCTGGATGTGCTCTATAGATCTCCAGGACGCGTACTATCACATCAAGATGAATCGACGCTCCAGGAGGTTTCTCCGCTTCAGGCTGGGAACCAGTCATTTTCAATTCAGAGCCCTGCCCTTTGGTCTCACTACAGCCCCAGTGTTTACCAAATGCATGGCAGTGGTAGCCTCTCATCTGAGGCGTCAAGGATTCCAGGTGTTTCCTTATTTAGACGACTGGCTCCTTACAGCCCCCACCAAGCATCTTTTACTCCTCGCCAGAGACTACACCTTTCGCACATGTCAGGCATTAGGCATTTCAATAAAGTACGAAAAGTCTGTCTTGTCGCCTTGTCGTGTTATTACTTTCATAGGCGCAAATCTAGACACAGTCAAGATGTCAGCCAGACTCACAGAGCAGAGGATAGCAGACATACACAAACAGGTCTTTCTTCTTTTGCAGAACAACAAAATCAAAGCCAGACAGATCCTGAAAGTCTTGGGAATTATGGCGGCGGCCATCCCTCTCCTACCATTAGCTCGCTTCCATATGAGGATTTTGCAATGGATGCTCTTCACACAATGGTCTTACCAAAGCCTTCCAATGTCCCATCCTATTCGGATAACTCAGTCGTGCAAGAGTCATCTCTCTTGGTGGATCACATCTCCTCAGCTCCTCCTAGGGAGACCTTTTGTCCCTCCCCCTCTGGTTGCTAGAGTGACAACAGACGCCTCCCTGATCGGGTGGGGGGGGGGCATTTCCAGGGCAGGACAGTCCAGGGCATGTGGCAACCGTTCGAGTGCCACTTGCACATAAACGTCCTAGAGATGAGAGCAGTGCTTCTAGCGTTGCAAGCCCTATAAGACTCTCTTCCCAAGGGAACTATAGCAATACAAACAGACAACATGTCTGTAGTGTGGTACATCAACAAACAAGGCAGAACCAGGTCTTACCCCCTATGGCAATGGGCGATTTCTTCTCAGCGATTTCTGTTAGCAACGCACATCCCCGGGAAGTCCAATGTGATTGCAGACAAACTGAGCAGAGCTATTCTCATGCCTCACGAGTGGTCTCTGAACAATTCAGTGTTGGAGAAAGTTTTTTGAAAGTGGGGCAGGCCTTGCTGCGACCTTTTCGCTACTCCCCAAAACAGCAAGTGCGACGATTTTTTCACCCTCTTTCCCCAACCAGGCCATCCCAGCAGAGACGCTCTAGTGCACGTTTGGCCCCGGGGACTTCTTTATGCCTTTCCTCCCTTCCCACTGATATCCCAGCTGATACAGAAAGCCATCGCTCAGAAAGCTTCTATGATCCTCATTGCCCCTTACTGGCCTCGACAAATTTGGTTCCCCTTTCTTCATCGTTATCTGTTGGAACAACCTTGGCATCTGGACCCAGTTTCAGACCTCTTGACCCATCAGTCGGGTCAGTTGCACCACTCCCTTCCCTCTCTGAACCTCACAGCTTGGTTCCTCCAATTCTGACCTTAGCCAGGCTTCCTTTGATATCTCACTCAGTTAGAGATATCTTGATTGCCTCTCATAAATCTTCCACTCGGAAGATTTATCATAGTAAGTGGAAACGTTTTTCCTATTGGGCGCAGTCAAAGAACATAGACCCTTTCACTGCTTCTATTCAAACAGTTCTAGACTTTTTAGCCGAACTTTTCCATGCAGGTTCGTCCCCATCTACCATTAGAGTTCAATTGGCTGCAATTTCGAACTTTCATGCTGGAGTCTCAGAGTCCTCTATCATGTCTCACAAACTCTGCAAGGCCTTTTTAAAGGGAGTCTTTCTACTCAAGCCATCCATCAGAGATCCTCCTCCTCAATGGGATCTCAACTTGGTTCTGGCATCCTTAATTCTTCCCCCCTTTGAACCTGCGGCTTCATGTTCTATAAAATTACTTTCGTGGAAGACACTCTTTTTAGTAGCTATCACCTCAGCTAGAAGAGTCTCTGAACTTCATGCTCTGTGTAGTCGACCCCCTTATCTGGTATTTCATAAAGACAGGGTGTCCTTGCGTACCAACCCGTCTTTTTTGCCCAAAGTAGCTTCAGTGGCAAATTTGAATCAAACCATGGAGCTCCCTGTTTTCTTCCCAAATTATTCTAATAGGTCAGAACAAAAGTTACACTGTTTAGATATTCATCGCCAACTTAGGTACTATTTAGACAGGACCAAACAATTCAGGAAATCTGACCAACTGTTTGTTTCTTATGCAGAAGGTAGAATGGGCCTTCCAGTCTCTAAACTCTCTCTCTCTCTAGATGGCTTACTTCATTGATTACCCTAGTGTATGAGACAAGACATCAACGACTGCCATCCAAACCCAGGGCTCATTCAACTAGAGCTTTAGCCACTTCTGTAGCTTTCCAAGACAGGCTGCCTATTGATTCGATTTGTTCGGCAGCTACCACCTTCATTTCTCATTATAAGTTGGACTTGGCCTCTAGAGACCGAGCCAACTTTGGTTCCACTGTACTCAAGAGTCTGTTCTGATAGGCCACCCGGGACAAGGTGCTAGGGACGCGGTCCCATCCAGCAAGAATGAAGGCGAGATTGAGAACTTAACATTTAGAAGTTATGTACCTAACGTTCCATATTAGTTGTCTTCTTCTCGCCTTCTTTCTTGCGTCCCACCCTCCTTCCCCCTAGCCAGGACAGACCTAGAAGAGTTTTCTTCTTTGTTCCTTATGGAATTTTTATTGCTGGCCTTAGCTTTCAAACGAGATCTGAGGAGTTACCGCCTAGCATTGTGGGATATAGGGGAGCCTTGAGCTGGTGGAATTAGCTCTCGAGCTTTTAGAGTGGCCGAGTCGGAGCCGAGGATCGGCTCCGAACCCATCCAGCAAGAAAGAAGGCGAGAAAAAGACAACTAACATGGAACTAGGTACATAACTTCTAATTTCTTAGTAGGCCAGTTTCTACTAAATCTTGGAGGTTGCACTTGTAAGAAATCTTTCACAGTTTGCATAGATTTAGCTTTATCTTTCATCTTTTTAACGCTTCTTCAGCCTTATTACCAAAGAGACAGTTCTGTTGTAAAAAAGCATCCAACAATTTTGCTTTAACATGGTCAGGCAGAGTTTGCTCTTTGAGCCAAGCATGCCTTCTTAGCACAGATCCAGTTACAGCAGCCCTGCAAGAGGCCTCCAAGGAATCAAAACCATATTGCAAAGTATGTTTTCCAACTTGTTCAGCTGAATGTAATAAATCCTGCAAATCTTTATTTTCCACACAGTCAGAGATTAACATCATTTTGTAGTCCCATGATATGCTGTCAATATTTAAGCATATGAAATCGACAGTTTAAAGCCCTGATTGCCAAGGTTGCAGACGTGTAAACCTTCTTACCCCATCTATCCAGCACCCTGGAATCTTTATCAGAAGGGGTAGGATTTTTAGCAGAAGAGGCCTTAATGCTCTTGGGACCCTGAGAAACTGTTTCAGGATCAGCAATAGGATTTTTGAAAAGGAATTTGTGGGAGTCAGGAACCCTGTAGTATCTGTCTGGCTTACAAGGAGCCGGAGGCAGAGAATCAGGAGTCAAAAAAACATCAACAACAATGTCTAGAACAGGAGGTATAGCCAAAGGCCTATGCTGAGGAAGAAGAAGAAAATCCCTAAGTCTCTTTTTAGATTCAGAGAAATCCTGACTTTCCAGTGGAAATGTTCCCTTAAAGTATTGTAAAGTTTCCCCAAAACAAAAATCCTCAGTGGGAGAAGGAATGGAATCCTCTGCATCAGAGTCCTCATACGTAGGAATAGACCAATCCTGTTCATTAAATAGACAGAAGAAATAGAATCCTGTTCAGAAGATTCATAATCAATGTCTTGCCTAGGCCTCTTAGAAGGAGGGTGTTGGCTACCCCTGATCAGAGTAATTAAACATTCAGCCATTTTGATCATTTGTTTTTTAGGCATAGGGGCCTGCACATGTGGCCCAGGCATCGGTTTTTTAGACATAGATTTAGATTTTGGCCTTAATTTAGAAGATGGTGTCTGTCTAATATACAAATCTGTAGGCCTGAAAACACCCTCAGAAGCCAGTGCCTGCACAGCGGCTCCGGACCCATCTAAGGTATAGACATCTGCGGGTTCCATAACTGAAGCATCTCGCGGCATACTGGACTCCCAATGTGTCTCAGTAGAGGCCTGAGAATCAGAAGTAGTGGGTATCAGGGGGCTGCGAACCGGCGATTGGCTTAGGAGAAGTGTCGTCGTCGGTTTTAGACCTCAACGGTCTGTCTTTTTCTTTGCGTTTTTTAGGTATTCCGGTAGTCTGATTACTAACCGATGACATTTCTGGATAATTAAATCTTGAGCCAAAATAATTAGAAGCAAAAATATACAGACGTTTAATCGCGCGTTGATTAAATTTAGCACAAAACCGACAGCAAAGCACATTGTGGTCAGGGCCTAGGCAAGGAATACAGTACAAATGAAAATCCTTATGAGGTATATGCTTCCCACAAGTAATGCAATTATTAAGTTTTACTGACATCGGTAAGGAGCAAGAAAAAGTTTCCCCAAGGGGTACTAGCTTTTAGTTGAAGACTTCGGTTCCGAAACTCGAAAATGAAAATTTCAGGAGTCGGCCGACCGGCACTTGCGAACTGCTTCTGCTTCGTGCACCGCGCAGCGAGAAAGACTGATGTAATGGCATCGGCTGCATGTGTTATACCCCTGACGTCATGGAAGAAGGGACAGCAACCGACGCAGGACCCAAGACTTTGTTAATCAGGCCTACTGAGGGCAACCTGCCAGCATATTACCCAAATGTAATGACTGCAACAGTGAAACACGAAGAACATCAAATAAAACTGTACTTCACAGAAACAATAACAACATGTATCTGTAACAAAAGTACATATATACACTCATATAAATGCATATCCCTATCTATACGCAAATCTTAAAACACAATTAAATAAAAATAGAGAAATCAGTGAAACTTTTATGATTTTTACAGATACTGGTGGTGCTTTTGTACACCCATTGACGAACTACAGGTTTCAGTTTTGAGTGGTTGCCAATTGTATGTCAGAAAATGTGGTATATCTTGCATACTGTGTGTATTGTCACATGTTCCATGTGGGCAAAACTGACAGGAAGCTTAAAGAATTAGGTCGACAGTGAATGCACTCTCCAAACATGTCATAGATACTGATGAGAGCCACTGGTTTAACATTATGGTTATTGAGGAGGTTTATCCTAGTCCATGAGGAGGCGACATTAGGAATGTAACGGAGACCCGGGAAACCAGATGGATTAGACTTAGGGCTGACCAATATCTTGGGATCAATGACAAGGTGCCCCTTAAACCAGTTTTGAAATCCAGGGGGCTAAGGAACTGATGGCCCTCTATTTTTATTTTATTTTATTTTATGGTTTAAGATTTGCTTATAGATCGAGATATGCATTTATATGAGTGTATATATGTACTTTTGTTACAGATACATGTTGTTATATCTGTGAAGAACAGTTTTATTTGTCTGGATGTTTCTTTGAGAACTAATCAAGTGCTGATTTCCCACTGTTATAGATATAAATGTATGTTGCTTCAGTTGTTTTTTTATGGTCTGATAAGCCCTACTGGGTGAAAGCGCTTGCCTGTTTGTTTTATATGGTATAAACTGCTATGACTATGGCGGATGTTTGAGTCTTTCAGCTCTGTGTTACTCTGCTACCCTGTTGAATTATTGGTGTTATTCATTGGACTGCTGGTGTGTTTCGGAGTATTTACCCTCTGTGAACTGTTATTTTTTTGTACTGTGTGAAACTTAGACGCCTTATCTAATTGTGCCAACAATGTTCTATAAATGTTTGCAACGTTACTGAAGACTGTATACTATGCATTACATTAGCAACATTTACAAATTATTAATCTACTAACTTGGAGCTTTTCTTCCCGGGCCTCTGCTGAAACTGGACATATATCCAGTTGGACCTTCCCAGTAAACAAATGTAAAATAAAATAAATAAATAAAATAATTTTATATCCTGAAAAGACACAAAACTCTCCCAAAATGTTCCACAATACTAAAATATCCTTTTTTGTATTTATCTAGTACAAAATAACATTATCCGCAAATAAAGACAACTTTTCTTGACTACCATACCACTTATATAATTGAATTTCTGAGTCCCTTACTTTCTCTGCCAGTGGCTCTAAATATAAAGCAAATGACAACGGAAAAAGAGGAAACAATTGCCTGATTTCTCTGTTCAAACACAGCTCATCTCTCCCACCTTAATTCTTGCCTCTGATCCTTCATATATGCTCCTAATTAACCCTATTTTTTCAGGGAATACAAAGAATTCCATTGCGCTACTTATAAAATCTCAGCTTACTTTATCAAACGCTTTCTCTTCATCAAGACCCACCAACAACAGTGGCATTGTCTGGATCATCAATGTTCTACTAAAGTTGTCAGCTTTCTTCTCCACCACAAAACAACACCGATCCATATCTACCAATTTTGGCAAGCCTTTTCCATTTTCATAGCTAGTACAGACAAACATTTTATAATTATGGTTTTAAACTGAAATTGCTGTAAATTAAGAAGGGTCTGATGGGTGTTTACCCTCTTTGGGTAATCCAGCCACCACAACTTTCTTTCAAAATGGTGGTACTTCCCTGCTTTTTAAAATATTATTAAACAAAACCTTCTGGATCTTTTTCACTTTCTTACATTCTACCTTCCATTTTCCACAGGAACACCATCTGTTCTTGGAGACTTCCCTGTGGACTGATTATACATCTCTGTTTTTTATCTCATCTCCTATATTAACTTTTAGTTGAGTCTCATCTTTCTCAAACTTTGGCATAATTAAGTCTTCCTTAAATATTTTGATTTGTGTTTTTTCTTGATTTCCACATTCCTCTGTTGTATGCAAATGTTCATAAAATTTTTGAAAAATCTGTAAGACCTCTGTAGGAACTCTGGTTAGTTTCCTTGTCATAGGCTCGCCTAAGTCTTGTGACAACCCATTCTACTTTCTGTTGCCCAAGTCATTGTGCTAAAAGTTTTTGTGCTCTAAAGTTATCAACAATTAGTTGCTTAACAACAATCTTTCTAAACTTATGCATGTTATCAAAATACTCCTTTATTTTCCCTTTCACTCTACAGTCACTCCTGTTCTTGTTCAGAGAGATTCCCCTTATTCTGCAATACTTCAAGTTTTGTAACCACCTCTGAATAATTCCTATTACTTCTTAAGCACATCTTTCTCTTATCTCTAGCCTAAGTTTAAACTTCATTTTCATTTTAATCCCACTCACTAACTACCCCTTCTGAAGACATTTCTATCTTTCCTAATAATGATCAAATAACGTCAACTACCCATTACTTAAATTCCTCTCTTTTTAACAGGTAAGTAGGAAAACACCAGTATCTCATTTGTAATTTACTACCCCATATTTTACCTTAGGTTTTTTGGTGCATGCTCTGAAATAGTTATTGGATGTTTGTCAAAGCTTTCAATTAAATGCACATGCTCCTGTGAAATATAATTTCTATCCAGTCAAACTCGGTTTTTACATTTTGGGGAATAATATGTAATTTCTGTCCGAGTCCCTAGTACTAAATTCACATCTTTCATATCAAATATTTTCATAAATTTCTTTGGAAATCTATCCTCTTTCATTATATTTTCCTTTCTAGGCCTGCCTGATGCATCTCCACTATTACAAATGAAGTTACAGTCCCCAGCTATAAATAATATTCTCTTATGGAAGCTGGCTGTTTCTCCAAAAATTTTCTTAAGTTCCATAACAGCAGTTTTTGGTGCAATATAAATGCATGTCATCATCACCTTCCTCTCCCTTGCTAGGAGTCCCTTACAACCACAGTCCTAGCATTGTCACTCCCTCCCCACTATAACTACTGGAGCTCTTCAAGCAATTACTCCTTTTTTCCTTTGTCCCTGATACTCTTTTCTTTCTCAAATTCATACGCTCATTTCTATCCAAAGGCATCTCTTGCATCATTGCTAATTTCACCCTGGATTCAAACAGTTTTTGTTTACACCTGCGGCCACTTACACTTGGAGACAATATGGACAAGAGTAGTCATTATGATAAAAATATACTGCTACTCCCTATTATATATGGAAGTTATTTTGTATGTGTATTTCCAACATTTGTCTTACATGCACCCACTGTTTGGCAGGTTGAACTTTTGTACAATTGTTTCTTCTTATATCCATATGAACTTATGCCACATTTTCAAGAATTTTTGCTTTAATGACAGACAACCCTTACAAAATTTTTTTCAGAAACCCACCATTCCCCATTAACTTTGAACAAGCACACAAAATTAAGCACACTTTCAACAAGTGAAGTTTAACCCTCCAGATAGAAGCAAATGCCCCAAATTAATGATTGTACCCACAGGTATTACCTAATTTACAATTAAGGTTATCCATGCCAAAGTGCATGTTACACTGTGTCCCCCCAGAAACTTAGTGCTGTCTGCACTTTTCCCAGCTGTAATCCCCCTCCAAGATATTAAAAACAGTTTGCACGCTTTCAAAAAAAAATTTATGTACCTACCATAACGTTCCATGTTTGTTGTCCTTCATCTCGACTTCCTTCTTGCTGGTTGTGTTCAGAGCCAATCATTGGCTCCGACTCGGCCGATTTACTAAAGCTCGAGCGCTTTTACTGGCTCAAGGCTACCCTTTATCCCAAGATGCCTAGCGGCAGCTACCCAGATCTCGTTTGTAATAGCCCACACTAGACATACAAAGTAAAACATTTTTTTTACTAAGCTCTTACACATCAAGATAGGAAGGATAGAAGAAAAAACAATATATGGTTAACTAACCTGGCATGTCAGCAGGAAACTCAGCCAGTGTAACCAATAAAGAACTCGTCTCGAACCTCCAGGAAGGGGGAACGCAAGAAGGAAGGCGAGATGAAGGACAACAAACATGGAATGTTATGGTAGGTACATAACATTTTTATGTTATGTTGTCCCATCTCGCCTTCATTCTTGCTGGTTGGGACCACGTCCCCAGCACCTGGTTCTTGGATGGCTCACTAGAACAAACTCTTCAGGACCGTAGAACCAAAGGATGCCCTGTTCTGGGAGACCACATCCACTTTGTAATGAGAGATAATGGTATGAGGATTTGCCCATGTTGCTGCAGCCCAGATTGAATCGAAAGGCAATTTGGCTTGAAAGGCAATAGAGGTGGCTAAGGCCCTGGTTGAATGTGCTCTGGGCCTTCCTGGAAGTGTCTTTTTACGCAAACCATATGAATAAGTGATTGTGTCTGACAGCCATTTTGATAAAGTCACTTTAGAAACCGGATAACCTTGCTTACTGTCAGCAAAGGATATGAACAACTAGTCTGATTTTCTGAGGTCTTTGGTCCTGTGTAAATAAAAACGTAATTGTCTATGAATGTCCAACTGGTATAATCTATACTCTGCCTTGTTGCCTTAATTGGGGAAGAACACAGTAAGCTCAATGGAATGATTTAAGTTGTACTCGAACAAACCTTTGGCAAGAAAGAAGGACTGGTCCTTGGAGACTATCTTTGTAAAAAATGAGATACGGCAGGTGAATAGACAAAGCATGCAATTAAGAAACCCATCTAACTAAGGTTATAGCAATTAAGAGGGTTTTCTAAGACTTCAGGGGGCAAGATGCTGCTGGTTCAAAGGGAGGCAGAACCATCGAAGCTAAAACCAAGTTTAGGTCTCAGGGTAGGAGAGGTTCTCTTACCGGGGGCCGTAAAAGTGTTGCACCTTGTAAGAATGCTCTGCACAACTTATGGGACATAATGTTAGAACCCAAGTCTCCTACATGAAAATTGGATATGGCAACCGGTTGTACCCTAATAGTAGCTGCAGATGCCCCTTTTTTGAAATTTCGGCCAGAAAGTCAAGAAACTTGTGAACAGGAGCTGTAAAAGGATCAATGTTATTACTCTTGGCCCAATAAGAGAACCTCTTCTATTTGGTAGTGGGCTTGTGTGAGGACATTAGAATGTGTTGTACAGCAGGGGAAATGTTAGGGAGACTGGCTAAGACTGGAAGTGGAGTAATCAAGCAGTCAGCTCAAGAGTTTGAAGGGGTGGGTGAAGCCTGCCTGACTGATGCATCAGAAGGTCCGGAACTGGGTCCAGTATCCAAGGCTCCAGCTGAAGATGATGGCGAAGAAACAGAAACCATATCTGACAAGGCCAGTAAGGCACAATGAGGATGAGTTTGCATCCCAATGATTTTGCTCTCTGAAGTACCTTTGGAATGAGAGGGAAAGACGGAAAAGCATATAATAGACCCAGAGGCCAATCATGGACAATTGCACACTTGGGTGACTGTCCCGGAGGGGGAACTAGGGCGAAGTAGTTGCTGCATTTGTTGTTTAGGGAAGTGGCAAAAAGATCACAGCATGGCTGGCCCCATTTGTGGAAAATCAAGTCTGCAACTTCTTGCTTCAAAGACCACTTGTAAGGCATGAAGACAGCCCTGCTGAGCCTATCCCCGCTATCATGTTGGATTTTCCAAGAATGTGCTTCGCAATCAGAGAACGTTGGGAAGATATCGCCCCTTGCCATACTTGAAGCACCTCCCGACATGAGGAGTAAGATCTGGTTACGTCTTGCTTGTTGATGTACCATATTGTCTGTCTGGATTGCAATGGCCCCGGTAGGTAGAGAGTCTTGAAGTGCTTGCAATGCCAGAAGCACTGCTCTCATCTCTACAACACTGATGTGCAAATGGTACTCATGAGGTTGCCACATTCCTTGGACAGTCCGTCCCAGATAATGTCCCCCCCACCCTATCTGGGAAGCGTCCATGGTCACTGTGGCTAGCAGATGGGGGTCTAGAAAGGGTCTGCCCACAGTCACCTGGGGGGTGGGGGGAGACAAGCCACCATAGTAGGTGCTTTTTGCAAGATTCCATAATCAAGATCATGTGTGACATTGGCAAATCCTGGAAAGACCATTGAGCGAAAAGAAGCCACTGCAGAATCCGCATGTGGAAGTGTGCTAAAGGAACTAGCATAACAGCTGCAACCATTGAGCCCAGTACTTGCAATACTTGTCTTGCCTGAACTCTCGTCTTCTTTATGAGAAAAGAAACATGCTGATGAATGGTTGACACCCTGTCTTGAGGCAGTTTTGCTATCATGCGTCTTGTATCCCAGTCTGCCCCTATAAAGGTAATCGACTGACAAGGCAACAAGGCATATTTTTCGTAGTTTATGGTGATGCCTAACTGGGAACAAGTTTGGATTGTGTAGTCCCATGCTTTGATCAGTTGACGCTCAGTGGTAGCAGTGAGGAGCCAGTCGTCTAGATATGGAAACACCTGGAATCACAGATGCCTCAGGTGAGCCACGACCACTGCCATACACTTGAACACGCTGGGTGTTGTGGTGAGACCAAAGGGCAGAACCCTGTGCTGATAATGACTATCTCCTGGATTGCCTGTCCATTTTTATATGGTAGTAGGCGTCCTGGAGATCTGTGGAGCACATCCAATTGTCCTGACCCAAAAAGGGAAGAATGGACTGCAGTGTCACCATATGGAACTTTGTCTTTTTTACTGATTGGTTTAGCTTGCTGAGATCCAAGATTGGTCTGCAGTCCCCTGTCTTCTATAGAACTAAAAAGAACCTTGAGTAAGTTCCAGATCCGATTTGGTCTGCGGTGACTTCCTGGATGGCTCTTTTTTCTAGCAATCTTTGAACATCTAGGATTGCATGATCCTGAAGACTGGGTGGAATATCTGGGATAGAACATTTGTCTTTTGGGGGGGGGGGACTGAGAAAAGGGAATTTTGTAACTCCTGGATATTATCAACAGTACTCATGTTTCTCTCATGATAGATTGCCAGGCTGCTGGGTACAGTGATAGTCTGCCCCCAAACTGCCTCCAGAGGTGGACAGCCAGACCTCCCTTCAGGAGTGCTGGAAGGGCCTAGCAGAGAAAGTATCTCTGTCGCCCTGCTGTTGCAGAACCCCTTTGCCACTAGGGTGGCGTCTTCCGTTGTTGTTTCCCCCTCTGCCCTGAGGAAAAAATCTCCACGTGTGTCAGGTGAAGATACCTGGGATTTTCGTAACCACATTTTTCCAGTCTTCTGACCTTTAGGATAGGGTCTAGATGGAGTGTAAAAATGGACTCCTATGGCAGAGAGAGTCTTGCCATCCTGTTCAAACCTGGTGAGAGTCTCTTTTACCCGAGGCCTGAATAAGGATGAGCCATCAAAGGGAGTGTTGGTAAATGAAGACTTAAAAGGTTCTGCAAATTAACAAAGGCGCATCCAGGAGTGTCTGCATAAAGCTACTCCAGTACCTACTGCCGTACTCGCTCCATCTGCCTCATAAGAAATGAGCCTCATGGAGGAGTTAACCACGGAGGTCAAGGCCGCAAGCTGGGAAGCTGCCCTGTTCGCAACTCCCTCAGTTGTAGAATCTTGCATGGTATCTCCTAGCTCCTTCAGGAGATCCCTCTGAAGTCATGTGAAGTCAGACAAGTAATTCAGCAACCTGAGAGTAAAGGTCGCTGAAGAAAACAAATGCTTCCCATACCTGTCCATCGTACGAGACTCTTTGTTCGGTGGATGGACAGATGAAGTTTCTGGAAGTTCCTTCTTGGTGGCTGCTGCCACCACTAAGGCATCAACAGGGACTCCTTTGGATAGAAAAGACTCATCTTCTGGAGCTGTAATAAATTTGTTCGGTCTCCTCGGAACTGGTTCCATGGTCTCTGGAGCACTCCAAGCCTTTCGACTGACTAAAGACAAAAGTGGGTCGAAAGGCAGAGACACCCAAGAGGTGGAGGGTTGGGAACCAAATGCATCCAGGTAGACAGACTTGTCCTCAGAAGTGGCTAGGGACTTCCTGCCACCTCTCTAAGGATTTCCAAGATGTTTGAAAATGAGACTTCCTCAGTGGGGACCCTTCCGACTCATCCAAGTCTGTATCCAAAGTGATAGACTCAGGGGGGGGGGTCTAGATGCTTCCTCTTACACTTCTTCCGAGTGACCTCCTCTGAATGTTCGGGGGAGGTTTTAGAAGAAGTGGGGCGTCCTGGGGCACCAGTTCTCTACACTTGGCAGGAGCAGGGACAAAGGCAGGCACAGGCACCGAGGGAGAAGGAGCCAATAGAGCATAGGGTGGAGCAGTCTCACGAGACAGCATGCTCATCACCTTGAAGGTGCTACGGTGCCGAGTTGAAGGAGCTACCGGCTCCAAAGAGCCTGGAGAGCTCCTTCGAACCTGGAGTGATGACTCAGAGCCAATGTAGGACCCGAGCTCACCTGTGCCAAAGCTCCGAGAGGGAGAGTGGGGTCAGACAAGGGTCCGATGCCACTCCCCCCCCTGGAGCCAGCGAGAGAGCTTCAACATCCAGATCCCTCGATGGAGTGAGACATCGAGGAGATAGTACAGTTGTGTACACTTACCATAAACGTAGATGTTGAGTGTATTCGCTGTTGCAGTCATTGCATTTGGGTTATCTGCTTGCAGGTAGCCCTCAGTAGGCCTGATTAACAAAGTCTTGGGTCCTGCATCGGTTGCTGTCCCTTCTTCCATGACGTCAGGTTGTCAGGGGTTTAAGACATGCAGCCATCACCATTACATCAGTTTTTCTTGCCCCAGATGTTAGGTGCCCCCCCTAATGGGAAGCAATTAAATATAAAAGTACAAAGATATACCTCCAACAAAAAAGCAAATACACCAAAAAGGCTTTCAAGCATAGTAAAGGAAAGTAGAGGTATAGTCAAAAGATGTTTGGGGGCTGGAGGGAGGGTAACCAGGACTGCAACAGTGAGTACACTCCAACATCTATATTTATGGTAAGTGTACACAACTGTACTATGTTCTTCGTCTTTCACTGTTGCAGTCATTACATTTGGGTAGATTCACAAAGCTATGGTTGGGAGGAGGAATTTAGATAGCATTAGGGCCAGCTATAAGGCTCTGCAAAGACTGCAGTGGCAAAGCCAGCTCTGGATTTAGAGAAAATTGGTAAATGATAATGCTTGGTTAAAGTCTGTACAGAACTCCAGGTAGCAGCTTCTAGGATGCCCCTGGTAGGGACGCCTCTGAGAAAGGCTGTAGAGGTAGATGCAGCACTGGTGGAGTGAGGTCTGATCCCCTGGGGGATATGTTTTCCATGGTGCTTATAGCAGAAATGAATGCAATGGCTTATCCATTTAGAAATTGTTTCTTTAAAATAGCCTTCCCCTCTGTTCCTGCAGCAAATGACACCAGCAGTTCAGATTTCCTTTGAGTTTAAGTCCTGTCCAAGTAGAATCTAAGTTGTCTGTGCACATCTAAGGAATGCAGTATCCATTCCCCTTTATTCTGTGGATTGGGAAAGAAGGTTGGCAAATGAATGGACTGATTTGGATGCCACCATGGGCATGAAGGATGGATTGGTTCTGAGGGACACCCTGTCCGCATGAAAGATGATGAAAGGCTCCACTGCCATAAGGGCCTGTAATTCAGATACCCTTCTAGCTGAAGTGATTGCTAAAAGGAAAGCTGTTTTCAAAGAAAGAAATTTTAAGTCTGCAGTAGCAGCTGGCTCGAAAGGAAGCAGAGTGAGTTTCTCCAAGACAAAGTTCAGGTCCCAGGCTGGGGTTGGAGCTCTCCTGGGTGATCTCAACTTTTTGTTCCCTCTGAGGAACTGCTTGAGCAGTGGATGAGAGAAGGGGGAGGTTCTGTGTTATAATGAGGTGAAATGGCTGAGGCGTGGATTTTAAAGTGGAAAAAGACAGGCCCTTGTGAAGCATCTCAGTTAAGTATTGTAAAATCTGAGGTAAATTGGGTGCTGCTGTGCTCATCCCTTGAGATTGGTTCCAGGCACAGAATCTTTTCCATTTTTCAGCATAAGATTTTCTAATACTAGGCCTCCTTGCCTCTAAAATGATATCCATCACAGGTTTGCTGAGGGATGGTAAAGGAGAAATTAAGTAATTAGCCAGGCTGCAAGGTTCAGTGTTAGAAGCTGAGGGTGCATAATCTGGTTCTCCTGCTAAGACAGCAGGGAAGGAGTCTGAGGCAGGTGCTATGGAGGCAACAGTGACACTTTGCGCAGGAGGGGGTACCAGTGTTGGCACGGCCAGTCTGGAGCAATCAAAATCATCCTTGGTTTGTCCTGTTTGATTTTTAGTAGTACTTTGGAGAGCAGAGGCAGAGGGGGGAAGGCATACACTGATAGGTTTTTCCAGTTGAAGGACAGAGCTTCCACTTTCCAGGCTTGTTTGTGGGGAGTCCTTGTGAAAAATCTGTCCAATTGGTGGTTCTGGGGAAAGGCAAACAGGTATCTGGGCTCCCCCATTTGCTTGTCAACATGTTGAAAATCCTTGGTTCCAGTTTCCACTCGTTTTTGCTTAGTCCGTCTGCCAGTACATTTAATTTTCCTGGCAGAAATTGAGCTTGTAGGTGCACTTGGTAGCTCAAGGCTGTGTTCCACAATGCCATGGCTAGTCTGCAGAGGGGGTAAGAATGTGTACCCCCCTGCTTGTTTATGTACCACGTAACAGTGGTGTTGTCCATCTTTATCATTAGTTGTCCTGGAAGAATGTGGTCCTTGAAGGCTGTCAAAGCATACTGTACAGCTAACATTTCTTTTTGATTGATATGCAGGTGCATTTGACTTGGGTTCCATTTGCCCTGAATGCACCTCCCTGCCAGGACAGCCCCTCATGCATAGTCTGATGCATCTGTTAGGATTTGGGCGGCAGGGGGTGGTGTGAAAGGTAGTCCCTTGTTTTATTGGCAGGCCTCTGTCCACCAAAGGAACTCTAGGCGTAGGCAAGGTATGATAGGAATCATTGTTTCTAGGTCTTAAGAATGTTGACACCATAGGCTTTTTAGATACAACTGTAGTTTCCTCATGTGCAGTCTTGCATATAGAATTAGAAGAATGCAGGAGGCCATGAACCCCAAGGCTTGCTGTATTTGTCTTGCAGATAGCAGGGTTTTTGTGGCCACTTATTTGAAGTAGGTTGTCAAATGAATTTGCTTCTCTGGCGTGAGGTAAGCCATCTGGGAAGTTGTATTCAAGCTTGCTCCCAGGAATATAATTTGTTGACAGGGTACCAGATGTGATTTCTTTTCGTTTATGGTGTACCCCAGACAAGTTAGAACCCTTTGTACAAAGGCCAGATGATTCAAAAGTATGTTTTGGCTTTCTGCTTGAATTAGACAATCTTCCATGTAGGGGTATATGTGAATATTTCTTTGCCTGCAAAATACAACAACTGGAACTAGGTACTTTGTGAATACCCTGGGCGCAATAGATAAGCCAAAGGGCAGTGTAGAGAACCGATAGCGAGTGTAGCCTGCTTTGAAGCGTAGGTATCTTCTGCAAGATTCCCTGACTGGGATGTGCAGGTATGCTTCTTTTAAATCTAGTGTTGCCAACCAGGCATCTTTGCCTAGCATAAGAAGTAATTGGTGAAGAGTCAGCATCTTGAATTCTGACATCTCCAAAAAGGTGTTTAGAGTAGACAGGTCCAGGATAGGATGCCATGAATTGTCTTTTCTGGGTACCATGAAAAGTCTTGAGTAGAAACCTTGTTCCTTTTCCTCTTCTGGTACCAGTTGAATAGCCCCCATACTTAAGAGAGAAAGTACTTGTTTTTGGGCCTCTGCCCGCTGATTTGGGGGTAGGTCCGGCCACCCGCTTGGTGTTGGCAATGTGTGGAAGTGAAATCTGTATCCCTGGGACACTATATATAAAACCCATTTGTCCTGGGTAATGAGTTCCCAATTCTTTGCATGAAGAGCAATCTTTCCCCCCAAAGGGGCAGTCAATTGATAAGTGCTTGGAAATTTTAAAAGGAAGTCATTGAGACAGTTTACCATAGGGGAGTCTTATTATTCCCAGGTATTCCCAGGTTTGGAAGTGGAGGCCCCCCACTGCTTAGTTCTGTGTCTCCCCTGGGACCAAAACCTAGGGTTTTTGCTGTGTCTGGGTTTGGCTTGAGAAGACCTGGAAGGGGCTGGAAAGGACCAATTCTTAGAGGGCCAGTGCCTACTAAATCTAGGAGGCTGAACTTGTAAAAAATCTTTTAACAGTCTGCACAGATTTAGCTTTATCTTCCATCTTTTTAAAAACTTCCACAGCCTTGTTGCCAAACAGGCGGTCCCGATTTAAAGGAGCATCCAACTATTTTGCTTTAACATGATCAGGCAAAGATTGCTCCTTAAGCCAAGCATGCCTTCTGAGCACAGACCCAGTAACAGCAGCCCTGCAAGAGGCCTCTAGTGAATCAAAACCACATTGCAAAGTATGTTTTCCAAATTGTTCAGCAGAATGCATTAAATCCTGTAATTCTTTATTTTCCACAGTCAGGAATCAACATCATTTTCTGTTTAAGCAGTCCAATAACATGTTGCTGATATTTTAACATATGAAACTGGCAGTTTAAAGCCCTAATGGCCAAGGTCGCAGAAGTGTAAACCTTCTTACCCCATCTATCCAGCGCCCTGGAGTCTCTATCAGAAGGGGTAGGATTTTTAGCAGTAGAAACCTTAATGCCCTTGGGCCCCTGTGAAATAATCTCTGGATCTGCAATAGGATTTTTAAAAAGGAACTTGTGGGACTCAGGGACCCTGTAGTATCTGTCAGGTTTTCTGGGAGCAGGAGGCAGGGAATCTGGGGCCAAGCTAGATTCCGAAAAAGCATAATCAATAATGTCTAGTACAGGAGGAATAGCTAAAGGCCTATGCTGAGGTAGGAGAAGGAAATCCCTAAGCCTCTTTTTTGAATCAGAAAAATCCTGGCTTTCACAGTGGAAAAGCTCCCTTAGAGTATGTAAGGTTTCCCCAAAAGAAAATACCTCAGGAGGGGAAGCAGAGGGAATGGAGTCCTCTGCATCAGAATCTTCATAAGTAGATAAGGGCAAATCCAGATCATCAGAAGAATCAGAAAAAACTGAATCCTGATCAGAAGATTCATAATCAACTTCAGTCCTAGGCCTCTTAGAGGGGGGGTTGGCTATACCTGATTAGAGTTATTAGATCTTCAGCCATTCTTATCATTTGTTTTTTAGGCATAGAGGTCTGAGTATGTGGCCTGGGCATCGGTTTTTTAGGCATGTATCGAGATTTAGACCCAAGTAAAGAAGGAGGCGTTGGTTTAATATGCAAGTCCATAGGCCTGAATACACCGTCAAAAGCCGGTGCCTGCACAGCGGCTCCGGACCCATCCAAGGTAGAGACATCCGCAGGTTCCATAGTTGAAGCATCTTGCAGCATACTGGACTCCGAACGGGTCTCAGTAGAGGCCTGCAAATCAGAAGTAGCGGGTATCAGGGGCTGCGAAAGCGCCTCACTGAGTACTGGTGAACTGGCGACTGGCTTAGGAGAAGAGTCGTCGGCAGTTGTGGACCTCGGCGGCCTGTCTCTGTCTTTATCTTTGTGTTTTTTTGGAATCCCGGTAGTAGGATGGCTAACTGACGACATTTCTGGATAATTAAACCGAGAACTGAAATACTTAGAGGTGAAAATATACAGACGACAGATAGTGCGCTGATTAAATACAACACAAAACCAACAGCAAGGTATGTCATGGTCAGGGCCTAGGCAAATACAGTACGAATGAAAATCTTTATGAGGTATTTGCTTTCCACAAGTAATGCAATTATTAACTTTTACTGACATCGGTAAGGAGGAAGAAAAAGTTTCCCCAACGGGTACTTAGCTTTAGTTTAAGACTTCGGCCGACCAGCACTTGCAAACTACGACTGCTTTGGGCACCGCACGGCAAGAAAGACTGATATAATGGCATCGTCTGCATGTTTTATACCCCCGACGACCTGATGTCATGGAAGAAGGGACAGCAACCGACGCAGGACCCAAGACTTTGTTAATCAGGCCGACTGAGGGACACCTGCAAGTAGATAACCCAAATGTAATGACTGCAACAGTGAAACATGAAGAACATCGGAGCAGTCATCGGAACCGATAAGGGAGAAGAAACTAGAGTTGATGGTTCCACCACCATGACCTCCATGCACTCTGGCTCCAAGCTCAACAGAGTCAGAGGAGGAATCGATGGAGAAG
This sequence comes from Protopterus annectens, assembly GCF_019279795.1. Taxonomy (NCBI): domain Eukaryota; kingdom Metazoa; phylum Chordata; order Ceratodontiformes; family Protopteridae; genus Protopterus; species Protopterus annectens. Next base: position 1,160,848,850 of record NC_056739.1, read on the forward strand.
CTGGGTGGGCCGAAGGAGCAAATTCCTTATCGGCTGGGCTTGAAAGTAATTTAGCAAGCACCTGTGACTTGAGGAGCCTGTTGACCACTCTCTCCACATCGTGATCCGAAAGTTTGGAGGACCAAGAGGAGTGTGAAGAGGAGTGGTGACTGCCCGCTCCAGGTTGCGGCAGAGGAGATTGTAGAGCAGAGCATACCAGCTCCAAAGAAGGAGACCTTGACCTCTCATGGGTCCGGACTTGCTCCGGGGACACAGATGGAGCTGCAGGAGACTTGGCTTTGTCAGAGCCAATGCTGGGAGCCGACAGAGCTGAAGGCTTCTCTGTGATTTTTGTCTGTTCCAAACTCATAACCGATGGCTTGGAGTGTTACTCGGACACATTGGTTGGCTGAGGACCTTGAGAAGAGGATTCTTAAGGGTTCTTTAGGAGGTCACATAAAATAAGCTTATTTTTCCTCTCCTGCAGGACTCTGGAACTGAAAGTGTGACAGATCAAGCAAAAGTCCTGCAGGTGAACACCCCTAAACAATAAACGCAACTTTTGTGCCCGTCCGTAAGGGACATTTTTTGGCAACGAGTCGCATTTTTTAAACCCAGAGGGTTTCGACTCTTTAGACATAGTAAACACTAGTCAGAAAAAAATTCACAGAGAAAACAAAAAACTATCACTATTAGCACACAACAAGTGACAGCAAACAGGCTGACAACAAAAAAGGAAGAACCTTACTATAAATATTTATTTATTTATTTTTTTATGGGGAAGAAGAAAGAAGGGGGAGAGCCTCTAACTTAAACGGCGACTCCCTCCAATGGGAGAGCCTCCAACTTAAATGGCAATCCCAGAAAAAAGGCGAGTAAAGTGAAGAACCTTCTAACTTAAATGGGCTCTAAGGGGAAAAACAAGGCCTGAAGAGAAAAAAATGACACCAAAAAGCACCATAACAGGCACAGAAAGGGGTCGTTAGACTAATGGGGATGATACACACTCTAACGACTCAATATAACCACAAAATTTTAGAAAACGTAGCGATAAACAGAAAAAAAACCCAAAGTACTTGGCCTGAGCCAGTAGTAGCAATCTCGACGCTGCAAGCGGCAAAGGAAATCTGGGTAGCTGTCGCTAGGCATCTTGGGATATGGGGTAGCCTTGAGCCAGTAAAAGCTCTTGAGCTTTAGTAAATCGGCAGAGTCAGAGCCGAGGATTGGCTCCAAACCTAACCAGCAAGAATGAAGGCGAGATGAGACAACATAACATCATTAACTTTTAGCCCCACAAAAAGTGCATTGGCTACCTTTAAATAAAACTGAACTGTGTATTGCTCTATTAAATGCATTAAAGCATTAAGGCTGCTGGGGAGGCTACTACAACTTATTCAATTCCACCAATTTCATCTATAGTTTTAACTGAATTGACACTGTACCTTTAAATTTTGCAAGTCTCTCATAACTCTCAAGATCAACTGCTTTCATCTGCAGATGTAATCTGCATCATCTTCCCCATGTAAAAGTATCCAGCAATAAGAAAAATAAAACTGCTAACAACTTTGCAGATGCTTGAATGAATCTTTGTACATTTCACTTAGAACACAACATTCTTCTCCTGGCCAAATGCCTTCAGCTGCAGACTTCATGTCACTCACTCCCAGCATTTGCTAATTGGAAAAAGAAAACAAGCTAACAACTTTACAGATTTAAGAACCTTAACATTTGTCATGCCTTTCATCACTATGTCTTATTGTTCAAGCCTATTTACTTAAACTGTCTACAGGTCAAGAAATGGACATGAATACAGATATCCACTCTTGCAAAAAAATAAGGGGAAATTATAGACTTAATTCTACATACAATATAATCATTATACTTTTACACCCTGACTGGCATCTAAAAACAGGCTGAGTGTTTCAACCTCAAGCTCACCCAATAATGGAGGCATGGACAGCAGCACAGACTCTAGATGGTGCCTATAAGGGGAAGAGTTGTATATACCAACCACTTTGGGTATTAACTGTAGTGCTCAGTATCCTCAAGATAGGAGAACATTAACTGCAGTGCTCAGTATCCCCAAGATAGAACACAGATCACAAACTACTCACTATGTCAGGGCTAGCCACTTGATGGCGTAAAAATTGGCTCTAGGTGATTTAGTCATGTTTACTAATATCGCCAAAATGGACATGGGTAGTTACCAGTGATAAGTAGACTGAGGACCCGGTCTAATCTTACCTATGCCTGGGACCCATGCTAACAGTGGGATGGGTGTAAGTGCCCCTACTGGCCAGTGTGTGTTCACCATAAAGCCTAGCAGCCCTGGGTCAATATGCTACTGGCCAGCTGGCATCCAGTTGCCCAGCTTGGGTAACTTGGGATACCTCTGTTAAGTGAAAACTGAATGTAAAACCAATGAATTTGCCACACATGTACTAAAAATTACTACAATCAATGTAGATTCACTGACAGGATGCAGTCTGGAAGTGGAATACATGATGGTAAGGACGAGGCAGTACATCTTATGTATCCAGAAGACAAGATGGAAGTGTACAGAAGAAAAGTCACTTGGCTTGGGATAGAGTCTACTACTTAGGAGAAGAACAGACTAGAAATGGGGTGGGAATTGTGATAAGGGTCAGGCTTCAGTAGGCAGTGAGAGAGGTCATCAGAACTAGTGCTAGACTCACAGCAGTCAGACTTCATTGTAAGGATAGGACACTATTCATACTCTCAGCATACACCCCATAGCAGGTTTGTGATAGTGAGGAAGAGAGTGCATTCAGATAGCAGTTGCAGGACCTACTAGATAAAGCAGGACAACATGAACTGGTGTTGATAACGGGTGACCTGAATACACATTACTGGGACACACAGAACAGGATATGAAGACTGCATGGGTCTACATGGGTGGGCAATAGGAATAAAGGAGAGGTCATTCTAGAGATCTGTCCAGCATCACATACAAAAGTGGCCAACATGCAACTCTGGTAGAGTTCCTCCTAGTAAGGAAAGGGGACTGGGGTAGAATCAGTGACTGCAAAGTCGCCTCAGTGAAACAGTCAGTCCACAGCAGAAAGCACTGGTTCTTACAATCAGCTGCAAGCATTGGTCAGAGAAAGCTCTAAGGTAAACAGAAACTCGGCTGAAGACCTGGAAGTTGACTGGAGAGAAAACACAAGAGTTCAAATAATTAATCAGGGCTCTAGAACCTCAGGAAAAAGAGGAAACATGGAAATGAAGAAGAAGAAGAAGAATCGCAGCACCTCAAAACAGCATGTGTGAGGACAATAGAACAGATGCAGCCTAGCCAGGTATGGAAGTAAGGTACATAATGAAAGCTGCTGGTGGAATGCAGAAGTCCAGGAACACATCAAAAGAAAGAAATAGTGCAGGAAAAAATGGGAGATAGAAAATACGGACCAGGCTGGGAAAGAATACTGGTTGGCTAACAAAGAGACTAAGACAGGATTTGCAACAGCAAAGAACAAGGCATCAAAGGCACTCTACCAGCTTCTGGAAAGTGACTCATAGATGGCACAAAAGACTATATCAGGTTGCAAGGCAAAGCCAGAAAGATAAAGAAGGCAGTCATGCACCCTTCATAAGGGATGCCAACAACCACCTCTTCACCAGCCCACAGGAAATAAAAGGCAGACGGAAGGAGTACTTCTAGCAGCTTCTGAATGAAGAAGGCCCCCCCAAAAGATGTACTGCCCCAGACACAGCCTACAATGAAAGAAGAGTAGCAGACCACCCTAGAAGACGTAAAAACAGCACTGAGGAAAAAGAAGTCAAGGAAAGCAGCAGGCTCAGATGAGATCACAGCAGACAGGATAATGATGCTCAGTGGTATAGAGGAGAATGGCTCCTGAGAGTACTTACAAAGTACAGAGAATGAGGTATATCCCAGATGACTGCAGAGTAGGTATACTAGTGTCAATGTACAAGAACAAAGGGGTATTAGCTGTTTACAGTATAGATGTATCAAACTCCTGTCACACTGCATGAAAGCCATGGAGAGGCTGATTGATAAACATGAAGAGCAGTAGAAAGTAAGTTGGGAGATGAACAATTCAGTTTCACATCAGGGTGCAGCACAACTAAGCCAATGCTTGCAGTAAGGCAGATTGTTGAGAAGAAGCTAAAGATGAGGAAACAGTCTAACTGGTCATTCCTAGACTTGGCGAAAGCATATGACAAGGTCCAAAGAAAGTTGATTTGGGCAGTCTCACAATGGTTCAAAGTTCCAGAAACACGGGTAAAACTAGTGCAGGCTATGTATAAAGACCCAGTGGCTCAAGTACGAACAGTGTTTGGACTTAAAGAGGAGTTCCCAATGGGAGGGGCTGCGCAACAGGGTTCAGCTTTAAGGCCCACTACTGTTCATACTGATGATGGACGACATTAACAAACAGGTTGGAGTGGACAGACCAGCAAAGCTGCTGTACGCAGACAATGTAGCAATACTGGCAGACTCGGAGCAAAAACTTCAGCAAGGACAGAGGAACGGAATGCAAAACTGAAGGTGCATAGGTTGAAACTGAGCACAGATAAGACAGTTGCACTGGCAGCAAATGGGGAAATCAAAAGACGCTGGGAACTGAGATAAAAGGGAAAGTAGAAGAATAGGTTAACAGCTTCAAGCATATTGTAGGGGAGATTGAGAAGAAGGGAGTCAGAATAAGGAGGTCAAAGCTAGAATCAGAGCAACTGCAGCCAACTGGCAAAGAATGTCAGGTGTAGTGTATGACAGAAGAATGCCAAAGAAGGTGTGATTAGTGCTACTGTATGCTACTGGGCAGTAATGGCAGAGCAGCTGAGAAAGAGCTAGAAATCATAGAGATGAAGTGCCTGAGATGGGTGGTAGGATGCATACTTAAGCATATCAGAACAGAAGCCAAAGTAGCTTCAACTGCAGACAAGGTCAAGAGAACAGATCACGGTGGTTTGGACACATGCAGAAAAGCAGAAGACAATCTGGTGAAGATGATTTGGGACAGAGGAAAGGAGGGCGTCTAGCAAAGAGGTGGATGGATTATGTGAGAAAAGACCTGTGACAGTCAGGTACGAGTGTCGAAGAAGGTAGGACAGTGACACTGAATCGAGAGAGAGCAAAAGTTGACATGACACCCCAACCACATATCGAAAATTGGGAAAAAGGGTGGTTGATGATGATTCTTTTACATTCCCACCCCAGCAACCTAAGATCACATTATATGAACATAAACTTGCTTTTGTCCAGTCTCCCTTTTCTTGTTACAGTATAAAGCTTACATATCTTGTAGCTAAGAAAAAATGCACATTTACTTTAATCTCTTAAATATATACAGACATCAATGAGAAGACTACCTCCAAATTTAAAATACCCTTGATTGCGTATTATACACAACTGATTTACAACATGCAATTTATATCATGAAATGTTTTATAAAAATAATAATTAGAAGAGAACTTGTTTTTCTTACAGTTTTCCTGTTGGTATCCTTCTAAACATTAATGAGATAAAGAAAGGTATATGCTTTACAGTCTACCCACAAGCTTACATTCAACAAAATTCTTTCACAGCCATTTTTTCTTGCAAAGTCATATTTCACAAATGTGACTGCTGCTTTGCACGGGTTCAAATCTAAGGTGCTCCTGATTCGTCTAGTCAACTCCTGTATATTTTTCTGTCTTGCAAGCATTTTCCTACTGAAGACAAGAGAAGGCTTCACTGGCAAAATCTCAATGAGTTTTGCTGTCATCAGAATAAGAAGCAGCGTTATCTTCTGCTTACTGACACAATCTTTGTTGGATAAACTTATTTCCTCCTTAGACTGTTCTGCATCCAAAAATGTCTGATCCTCCAGGAAAAAAAATATTCTGAAGAAAGCTAGATGCAGCAGCTTTAATCTCACACCTGCCTCTCAACATTCTATGATTGCGGGATAAACTTTATTTACTGTACAGCAGACTGAAGAGAAGCATCTTGTTCCACAAATACTGTTTTCTCCAGTTTTTAATACTTCCTTTCTGCCAGTTTTGTCAGGATCAAATCTTTCAGCTGGTATGATTCCATCTTTACTAATCTATGTTTTAGCTGCTTTGCTGCGTTTTCATTCTGAAATACTTTTCAGACAATGTGGGTATAAAAAGGAATACTCCAAAATAATTGGGGCATTTTTAATTTTGATCAAGGTTACTGAATTCTTATGGACCCGCCCACAATTTGTTTGTAAAAGGAGAAAGAATTTCAAATATAATTTGGAAATACCTAAAAATAATCTTACCTTGGAAGATTCTTTCAAGATTAGCAATTTCAATATGAATAAATGTGGGTGCGGTTAGTCAATGCAACCACATTTTTGTGGGTGACACAGATAAGATCCGCAAGAATATCATTAACTTAGCCAAGAACTGCAACTGTATTTCAAAGGGAGTTATTTATATTGGTTTATGTGCAAACTGTGATGCTTTCTACATAGGCAAGACCAAAAGGGCTCTTAAAATGGTGTAGGAACACTATTATGACATTAAGAATTATAATGAAAAGAAAGCCCTTTATAAGCATTTGAAGGCTTTCTCAGGTCACAACAACTTTAAATTTGCAGTGTTGGAGCAGGTTTATTTAATCCCCAGTGGTGGGCCTTGGAACTTTAATTGAATACAGAGAGTTACAGTGGCAGCTATGACTAATGGCTGACTATTACCTCCTGGTAACATATAACCGCGTCTCCATAAATAGTGTCCTAAAGCTTAGGGCGGCCCAGATTTAAATTCTTGTAATTTAAATGTTTTATACATTAAAGTTATGTACTAACCATAATGCATCTGTGTTGTCAGTTTTCATTCTTCCTCAACTTATGGGTCTTGGGATCCAATCCTCGGATCTGATCCGACTTGGCCAATCTCTTTAGATTCTTGGATCCAACTCTTAATATTATCCCTTTACCCACAACACCCCTTGCTTGCCAGATTACCTCAGATTAAGTTTGCTGCTCCTAAATATGCCTGAAAAAATAAATACTTCTAGTAACAATTATAATTATATATATATATATATATATATATATATATATATATATATATATATATATATACATATACATACGTAAACAAACAAACAGAATAGAAATGGATGCAAAATCCTTATAAGATATTTCAAAGTATGCCGAAGCATTGAGCATTGTACCAAGGTCTACTGCAGAATTCTCATATGAAAGCAAGCTATAGGTAATAAGGTGATCACTGCAGCCATCAAACCTATGGCTTGAAGAACCAGTCTCACAGGAGGAGAGGGATGGTCTAGAATCTGTCTGACATGCAATCTTAGGGAATGAAGTCTGCTCTTGCGTAAGAAAGCGAACTGTCCGACTGTGTCCAGGCGAGTTCCTATAAACTCCAAGACTTGAAATGGTTGAAGTTGGAACTTGGAAAAGATTTACTGTGATCACTAGGAATGGACACAAATGGAGTAAGTAATTTCTGGACTTTTGTAGAAGATGCTTGGTTGGTACAGAAAGGAGCCAGTCACTTAGATAAGAAAGCGGTCTGAATCTGTGCTGTCTAAGTTGAGCTGTCACCACTGCAGTACATTTGGTGAATACCCTGGGGGCTGTGGTGAGACCAAAGGGCAGAGCTCTGAACTGGTGATGACTGGTTCCCAGCTGAAAGTGCACATATCTTCAAGAGCACATGTTTATTTTGATAGGATAGTATGAATCTTGAAGATCTATCCTGTACATTCAGTCGTCCTTCTGTAGGAGAGGTAGGATGGACTGAATCGTGACCATAGGGAACTTGAGAGTTTTTCATGAATTGATTTAAATGACTGAGATCTAGAATAGGTCTCGGGTCCCCTAATTTATTTGGCACTAAAAAGAACCTTGAATAAATCTCAGATCCTGCATGGCCTGGTGGAACCTTTTGCATGACTCTCTACTAGCAGCTTTCGAATTTCAAAGGTTGCAAACTCCCTCTGAATGGATGGAACATCGGGGAAATGTCTCTTTTGTGAAAAGGGAATGAAGTAGCCTCTGGATATGCTCTTTTGCATTCAATAATCTGTTGTGTGGCTGTCCAGGAATTTGGGTGCAATGAAAAGCACCTCTTCCCCCTGGCTGCCTCCACAGAAAAACTGTTGGACAACCTTTCAGAAGCACTGAAAGAGCCTGTCCGAGAAAGAATCTTGAGACTTTTGGTTCTGCTGACCCCCTCTGCCACAAGGAAGGTGTCTTCCATTATTGTTTCCTCCTCTGACTCTGGAAGAAAAATCCCCACGCTAGTCCTGAAAAGGTCCTTGACATTTTTGGAAAATCTTATCACCACACTGATTCCTAAAGAAAGATCTTTGCAGGGTAAAGAAATGGATTTCTTTACTTTCAATGGCAAACACTACAAACAAAAAACTGATATAGCAATGGGGGTGGCCATGACTCCCAGCATAGCTAACATAGCCCTGGGCAAGTGGGAGGAGGACTACATGCAGCATATATCACATGCTACTTATGTTTTATTGATGACATCTTTATTGTGTGGGAAGGTGACACCTTGCAGCTTGGAGATTTTATCACTTACCTCAATCAAACAACCCCTTCCTGAAGTTTACCTCTTCCCATAGCTATACTACAACCACTTTCTTAGATATTCAGATTTCCAAGGACACCAACAATAACAGAATCACCACTGATCTATTCAGAAAACCACAGTAAAAGTCTACTTCCTACAAAAAAATAAATATAATGTAGTGAAGTCCCAGGGCTATAGATTAGCTAGAATTACCACAGAGATGGAACCATTTTTGAGAAAAATGAACTTAAGAGAATGATTTTCTAGTGAGAGGCTATGAAAGTCGGATGTTAAAAAACATCCTGGAACCCATTATAGAACTGAAAAGGACTGAAGCACCTTCACTCAACCTCCCCAGTAGGAGAATGTTAAGAAATTCCACAGAGAATAACAAATGAAAAAATCCTGACATACACTTTGAATGATCACAATACCAAAAATTTTATTGAAAAAAAACTGGGACATTGTCACAGGAAACCCTTTTCTGATTAACATCTTAGGTGAAGCCCCATCCTTTTTTTATAGGAAGGCCAGGAACATTAGAAGTTTTGTTGAATTTAAACCTAGACCATATGAGAGAAACACTAAAAGATGTGAAACTAATTGTACATTTTGCATATTTACACAGCAAGGTAATAGTTTTTATTGCCCTTATTTAAAGAAAATCATTACGACCAGTGCAGGGGGTGACTGTAACACTACAAAAGTAATTTACAGGGCACAGTGCAATAAATTCATTCTATGTGGGCAAGACTGTAAATAAACTCAAGCATGGGATTTCATGGCATCTGTCAGAAATCTGCTCTGGATGTAAAAATAATGCACTAGCCAAACAGCTTTCTCTTCATAAAAGACACACAGGTTTTAAGTTCCAGATACTGGATCACATAGACATGGGTGATCTTGAAGGAGACACCCTGAGTATTCTGGAGAAACAGGAACTCATGTGACAATTAAAGCTGAACTCTTTTAGGAAGCCTGGACTAAACTACTACTATTCAATTAAAAGTGCACTGGAACTTAGAAAATTGCCACATTGTTTACATGACTAATTTTATTTTATTTTATTCTACCAGTTGGTTTTAAATACCATTTTAAATCAGTTGTAATTTAAGTGTATATTTTGTTTCCATCATTATACATTTTTTCTTTTTTTCTTTTTCTGGTTCAGCTTTTTCCGCTTTATTCAAAATGATGTGTAATAACAATACTAACTAATTATATAATATTTTTATAGATAGTTTTAGACCTGAAGAGGTCTAGAAGGGCGAAAGCAATCTTTGGTAATAGGTTATGAAAATAGAATATGATTGTTACAATTGATTTTTTACATGCAAAGTGTATATGTATATATTTATATATATTTTTTGATTGCCAAATGGACTAAGGTTGATACATTTCCAGCCATGTAGTATACTGTTTTGGATAAAATCACAGACTTAATAATCTGGTTAAATAAGAGGTACCACATCATTATAAATTGTATTTAAAGTACATAAGGGTTATAATATTATTATGGCAGCTACTAAGTAAGGAAGAACCAGCTTGAATGTCACACTGATGGGGGAAGGGATGTGAATTTAACATGTGTACCAATAACACTGTTTTACAGCACAATAAACCACTCCCTTGCCTGAAAAAAAGTATATATATTTAGAAAGCTTGTGAGGAAACTATTACTCTGTTTTTGTTTTACTTGGATCGCTTGTCTGTATACTTAATAAAGGATTTTCAACGGGGAATAGACTGCCTGCCTAGCTTGGATCTTTTGAATACTTAGTAATTCTGTACAATTATATATTTTTTATAATTTATTTATTTTTTTACTTAAGACAAGTTTAAGTTCGGTACTTCTACTAGTATTGTCTGATCTGATTAATATACAGTGATTAACTAGAGATATACGGACTGAAAAATCTTCCACACACAGAAGTTTCTTATACTGTTTTGTAAAGAAATGGATTCCAACAGCAGACAAGGTGTTTCCATCTTGCTCACTGTGGGGAAGTGTGTTTTTAAATGTGGGCCCAAACAGGGGAAGATCCACCAAAGGGCACATTGATGAAATATGACTTAAACGTCTCCGCAAGCTCATACAACCTCATACAGCATGTCTCCTGATGGCTATGCCTGATCCAGCAGCCCATGAGAACAGATATTAACCTCATGGATGCACTGGATATAGATTGTAGGGTGGCCAGTTGAGAGGAGTAAGTTTTCTCTTCCTCTGATGACACAGACCCTGGGGTAGACAGACAGTTCCTTGATCAAGTCCCTCTGTAATCTAGTAAAATGTGCCAAGTAGTTAATCGACCGCAAGGCAAAGGTCACCAAAGCGTAAATGCACTTTCCAAATCTGTCCAACGCCCTAGACTCTCTATTAGGAGGGTGGACAGAGGAACTCTGTTCAGCTAGTCCCTTTTTGGTGGCTTCTGCCACAACTGTAGCAGCTACAGGGATTTCCTTACTCCAAAACTGCCTGTCTTTGGGAGTTCCTACAGTCTTGTCAGTTTGGCAGGGGAAAGGCTCCATGGTGTCCAGTTCCTTCCACCCCTAGTGGGAGACCAGGTTTATAAGTTCATCTGCGGGGGGGAGGGGGGGTAACACAAGCCAGAGACTGGTCAGAATTGAAGGCTTACAGGAACACAGTTTCCTCTTGGGAAGGGTTTTGGGTAGGCCAACCACCTTTTTGGCACAGGATCTCTAAAATGTCTATGAAGGCAACAGCCTCAGGTGGGGACCTAGACAACCCTTTCCCCTCATCAAAATCAGTATCCTTGGTCAAAAATACTTGAGATGAATCTAAGTGCCTCCTCTTGCACACTCTTTTCTGGAGGACTTCTTCAGTGGGATGTTCTGGAGAGGTATCAGAAGAGATGGGGAGGTCCTGAACAGGAACTCTCTGGAAGCTCTTATGGGCTTGGCTGTCCCTGGGAGATGGGTGATGAGACTTACAGCTCAAATCTGTTGGGGGGGATCGGTATAGGATCTGAGGAAGTCAAAGTAGAAGATTCCCTGTGATGGGAAAAAACCCTCTCCACTACCTCAAAGACAGAATGTCCAGAGGTAGTAGAAACCAACCTAGCCGGAGCCAAAGCTCTTGGCTCAGCCAGTTATCTACACCTCCCATATCTCCCTTCTAAGGAGGAAATCAGACCCAAGCTGTCCAGTGCTGAAACTGCAAGGGGAAGCGATGGCTGTGAAAAACTTGGGAGTTGAGGTCAACCCCCCTGGATCCGGCGCCAATGCTTCAGCTCCGAGACTTGTCCTGCTCAGTGGGGACCAGTTCCGAACGAATCAGGGGAAACCGTTGGAGTCTAAGAAGGTGGTGTCTTTGGATTCGACACTTCAACTCATCTATCTCACATCCGATGGTTGCGGAACTATGGGTCGGATCAACGAAGAGGTTACTATGGGGTGTGAAGGTGACTAAAGGCTTACGGATCTGATGGGAGCCGGAGTCAGCAATACTTCCATCTGGATTTGTGCTCTAAGGAATTTCCTCATCATCCTATCCACATCTGGCTCGGTAAGACTTTGGGA